>NC_089508.1:83835063-83937563 GCF_036850995.1 Saccopteryx leptura
TCCATTGTGCAGGGTGGTAATCGGAGAAACTTTCTGTTACTGCACTTGCTCTGTTCACCAACATTGATCCCTGGTACATGTGACCCTTTGAAAAGAAGCACCGTGTTGGTGATTCCTCTTATTACTAAATAGCATTGTGTTTATAATGGCCATTTATATATGGTTACACTCCACGCCCATTTGGTTAACAGGCGTTCCCCAACTCACTGATGCCATCTGACCATGTATCCTTGGCCCCTTGCTTATTCTCTTTACCCTGTCTCCTGCCATTCTTTGATGTCCTCTATGAAAACGAAATGGGGAGCTTAACACTGCTGAAAATAGGGTTGCACAAATTCTATCAGGAAAGGAAAAAAAAAAAAAAAAAGGACAGAAAAGCCTGGCAAAGCCTTGAAGAAAATAGGTTACTTTATTTTATTTTTCTCAGTTCTACAATATGTCTGCATGCTTTAGCACTGATTTCTCAGCTAGTTGGGTCCCAGGAGGCCCCATTGAGCTCTGCACTGCTCAGGGAGTTGCAGCTGGATAAAATGGGGGGAAAGTGTAGTTTGTACGAATTGTTCTTTACCTTGGTTTGGGTTCAGAATGGCAGCTGCACTCCGACTTTGTGTGTGACAGCACAAAGGCCAGCAAAACTGAAAAGCAAGTCAGCAAGTAGAGAGACAAAAGCAACGATCAGCTAATACAGCTCCACATGGCCTGACTAATTTATGAGAAAAAAACTGTTCTGTTCATTGGATCAGCACTCTGAGGAGGCAGGTGGAATTGCAGGAAGTTTTCATTGACTCTCCTGAGCAACTAAGGACGCCACCAGAGATTCTCCTCAGTTTGAACTTTATCAGGGTCTACGCTTAATCAATAGAGTATCGGAAAAAGAATTAATTACTAAAGCAGAATAAAACAGCTGCATTTTAAACTAAGGATCCATCAATTCAGTAATCTTCCAGTTACAGGCTAGGTGCCGTGAGGATTTGACTCTATGTAATGAGGAACCCGGGGAGTTTCCTCATGAAGGCTGGGAATTCACATTAGCCTGTTTCAGCTATTTGTCATTAGTACAACTCATTTCTCCTCTCCTGCATGACAATTTGTATCTTATGTACTATGGAACCCATGACATTCCCACATTTCTGGGAGGGAGCACTGTAAGGGAGGAATCATTGTCACCCTGAGAAAGAGCCTTAACCTTGCCGGGCCTCTTTACTCTGGAAGCTGAGGTCCCTGAGCCATTGTGTTCCAGGTGGGGGGCCAGGGCCCCGCCTGTTGAAGGTGCACTGGTTAGAACCTAGCCTGGAAATGTTTCATCTGTAATTTCCATAATGGTGGACTTCAAGGAGGGCTGAGGAGGGTTATGGGAGATGAATTAGGTTTTTAGTGAGCTCATTAGGAAGCCAAACAGAGTTGAGAGGCTGAGGCAGTGAGCAGGGCTGTAATCAGTTCTGCTTGCTTTGTTCCTTGCCTTCGGGACATTTCTCGAAAACTTCGAGGTGGGGGCTGCTGTGTGGTGCTGACCGGAGGCTGCCATCCTGGTGGCTGACTTGTTGATTTGTAAACCTCTTAATTCATTTTTTTTTGTTGTTCAATTTAATCTTTTCTTTCAGAAGGAAAATTAGTTGAATGTTAGCCCTCTTTGCACTATTCACCTCTTAAATTATGCTCATTTTGAAGAGCTTGTTATGCCTGAATAAACATGAAATGACTTGGCATTTTCCCATCAGAGGCACACCCATTTTAACACCATGTATTTACCATTCCTGGAAATGTCTCATTAACTTCTGAAAATCTGTGAGCATGATATTTTGGGCTACTGTAACACACCTCTTGGCAGTCACAGAAGGCAGTTTGGTTAATGCCTCATAATATCCATTTTTATTCTCAACATGAAGAAAGACTCTCTATAGAAAATTGATGCAGTTTGCTCTGCTAATTTTCATGCTCATTCCAATTAATTTAACATGACCCAGATTTTCTTCCTCGGGCTCATCCTGACTAATTAGTAAAGCAACACCTAGAACAAGTTATGTTTAATAACATTGAGGAGCACTAGTTGTGAGTGATTTTGATGCTAATAAAGATATTCACTGATGGGACAGATATTTTATGTCAATTATGGTATGTAATTTAGAAGTCCCAGTGTGCTGGTTGGAGTATGAAAAGGCTAGCAAATCACTATGGAAAATAATAGTGTTTTTAAAATTTCCAAAGCACCTAAATAATTCCTGGGGCCAATTACGTTATCTACTTATGGGTTTTTTTGTTTGTTTTTTGTTTGTTTTTATTTGTTTGTTTTTGGTACAACTAGTGGGGTGGTTAACTGATTCCATGGTAATGAAAGGGGTGGAGTTGTTGAGTTACAAACCTGACCCGTAGTCACAGGCCGAGCCCTCAGTACCTACTGAACCTTAGCAGGAGAAGAAAAGCAATCCTGGGCACCAGACAGCAGCATTTGTTCCAGGGGAAGGAGTGGTTTCTCCACCTCTGCAGTTGGGGTTCTTTCATCATATTTTTGTCAGAGAGATGAATCAATTCTAGTACTTACAGCGAGGTTAAAGGGGGGTGGTGGCGGTGGTGGGAGGTTTGCAGAGTCCAGTGTTGTCTAGAATGGGAATGCTTGAGAGTCCTCCACTTTCTTGAAAGGAACAAGTGCAGGTAAGGCTCCAGGAATTAAAAAAAAGCCACAGAAGAGAATTATTAGTTGTTCCCTTTCTAACAAACATTTCTTCAGTGCCTACTATGTACTGGACACTGTTCCATGTGAGGGGAGTATGGAGTGATATGATGGACCTCATGCCTGCCCCCATGATTCTTACGGTAACGGGTACATTTCCCATTATTTTGGAGTGATAGACCACCAAAATTTTCACTGGCTGAAGAACTCAATAGGGTATAGAAACGTTATGATGTTTTATGACAATGGAAAGTTCTGGAGAATTAGACTCTGAAGTCTCAGGAATAACCATCATGGGAAGCAGTGTCTTGTAGTGTTTTCAGGGTATGGCTGTGAACCCTGACTTTGCTACTTATGACTTGTATAACTTTAGGCAAATTTATTCCATCTCTCTAAGCCTCAATTTCATTGTGTGTAAAGGTAAAATCAACCCTGATAGGATAGTGAGAATTAAATGAGGTAATTCATATAAAGTGCTTAGCACGATGTCTGGAAGAGAGTAAGTGCTCAATAAATATTTTTTTAATTAATGTTGCTGCTGTTAATATAGGAAACTTTTAGAATGAAAATTTCTCTAGAGGCATATAATAGAATATACTCTAGTCATTTCTCAGTGCTAATTACTATTGTTGAAATTTGAAATTAGAATTGACAAGAATAGTTCCTTTCTCTAAGTAGTATGAACAAGGCTTTTTGCTATATCCCTATTTAAAAGCATAGTAAAGTCTCCCATTTCCTGATTGGTTGTTGGTAAGATTTTTATGTGTAATGTCTTGGCTTTTTATAGGCTAGGGCTTCCGTTATTTTTATTTTTTCCACTTTTCCTTTTTACCTACTCAATATAGAAAAAGAAAATAATTCAAAAGATTTGTAAGAGTGAGGCTAAACATATTGCTAAAAACAAGCAAAATGAAAAACAGAAAAGGTAAAAGAAACAACCACATTGTGATTGATAATAAAGCTGGAGATATTGCTTTATGAAATTGCCATTTTGGTAGGTTAGAAATGGTCAAATATGAGCACTTTCAAATGGTTCAACCTAATAGTCATAGAAAGTAAGTAATGGAAAGTGCTTCAGGTAAAGCCAAGAGTTAGTAAAATGTTAACTGGACTTGCTTTATCTGTGAAATGGGGATAATGGTGTATGCCTCTTATTCAGGTACCTTGTTGTGGTGCTCAAGAGTTGGAAAAGTTATTTAAAAGCTGAAATCACTATGTAAATATAAGGTATTTTATCACAGCATCACAGATTTTTAAGTTTAGGATACAAGTCTTACAACAACTGATCAGGTGATTACTTTTCTAATATTTTTTTGGTTGATGTCAACTTTACTCTCCAGCCGACTAATACATCAGCTACAGAGAAACTAGGTATTGTAGTGGGAATTATTTAGATGTAAAATATATTTTCAAAAATGGAGTAATTCTGTAAGTTATATAGTTCTTTTCAGATTCCTGGTCATTTAAATAATACTTTTAGGTATTTCTCATTTGTTTTAGAACATTTAAATTTTAACATAAAGTAAGACTAAGGATATAAATAGATGAAGTCATTACCAATTTTAGTAGGTCTGCATGAGGTAAGTGGGACAGTTATCATTTAGCTGTGCTAAGACCCTCCGTTAGGAAGTTTTACAATTCTGAAATAAAGTTGGCCACCTCTTCAGTGATTACTGACTGGTGGTAGGAATTGGGTTGTACTGACTGGGTCAGCAGTGAATTCCTCAGTCAAATGGTGTCGAGTCAGCTGGTTTTTAATTTGTTATCTTCTCAAGAGTGCATTCACCGACTTTATCACTGAGAAGAATGACTCCCTAGCCTAGTGTGATCAAGACCCGGAAATTGGCTGTATCAGCATATTAAGGTTGGACTGCTATTTGATTGGTGGCTCTGAGATCTGATCTTACAGCGAAGATGTCAGTTTTTTCTCATAGGCTGGTTTGCACAGGTATACGAATAAACCCACCGAGAGAATAAACCTCTTTCTTTTCCTCCCAGGAAATGGTTGAATAACTTTTCCTCTCAAACAAAGACCTTTACAGCTCCTGTTTACAGCTAACAGGGCCTGAATAAAGTTCACACTGGTGCCCCTCAAGTTAAGTTGTCTGTCTTCACGACAAAGTATGGGAGTCTGCTATGACAAACTAATAATTATGTGGCTTTAAGCTCCTCATCTTTCTAGAATAAGATGGATGGCAATTAGGTTGTAACATTTCTCACACAGTGGCAAATGTGGCCTTTCACTTTTGTACCACTTTCAAGTATGATGAGTTCTAGAAGACTGAGGAAAAAATTCTTCTTTTTCTCAAGAAAATGTGGTTTTCAGTATGTGGTGACTCTATTTTTTTTCCCCATGTGAATGAGTCATTAAAAGAAATAAAAGAAGGAAGAGAAAAGTAAGAGTGAAATGAAATTCTTATTGATTAGCTGATGTGAGTCAAATATCACATATCTCAAAATTCAGATGAATCACTTGGCCAGCATCAGGCATTAGTAGGTACCATTTACCCAGGTTCAAAGCCATAAGGCACTGTACCCCCAAACATTCTAGAATCCTTTTTAAAATATGAATTCCAGTTCACTTAGAAATGTATAGGCTGTATTGCAAAGCTGAGCTCATAGACTTGTGTGAAGATCCAGCTTGTTAAAAGTAGCCATGTGACTTTAAGCAAGTTTCCTAATCTGTGTGGTTTCACTTTCTGAAGATATTTAACTGGTAATTAGAATGCCAACCTCTGTCCTGTGGATGAGATGATACCTGTAATGCCTAGCACATACTAGGTGCTCCACAGATATTAGTTCCCTCCCACATTCATGTGATGAACTCAGGGATTATCTGATGGCATGGAAGTGGCTGGCAAGGGTTAATAGTAATTTTATATTTTCCACTCATTTTTAACCTTAAGGATACATAGAATCTACCATGAGTGGTGTCATTTTCCTCTGAAATTGACTAAGATCTCCAGCGTGAGACCTTTTTAAGATTAAAAGGAATATGTGTTAATACTGAAGTACCCAAAAGAGTTTTTTACTGTGTGTATTTTTAAAGTAGCTTATTAACCCCTGGATGGATGGCTCAGTTGGTTGGAACATCATCTTAATATGTAGAGGTTGTGGGTTTGATCCCCAGTCAGGGCACATACAGAAACTGACTGATGTTTCTTCCTCTCTCTTTCTCCCTCCTTCTCTTTTTAAGATCAATAAGTAAAAATTTAGAAAAATAAAAATAGCCTATTAAGTATTATTTCTGAGGCCTAATGAGTAAATAATTATTTCTGTTACCTTTTTTATTATTATTGATACTTTTTTTGCATCTTGGGTAGTTCTTTGTTAATAATATTTCTCATAACGGGAGTTGGCCAGTGGAGAAAAATAGTTTTCACTAAAATATGCGAAATGTATTCTGACCATCCACTTTACATTTTCATAAGTTCAGCAAAATAGTATAAATCAACAGGTTTATAAATATCATGTGGGACTTCTCCTGACAGCATCTTTCAAATGCTGCCTTAAATCACTTCATCTTTATAGAAATTCTCTGCAATAATCTGGAGACTCCCCATTCCCACTCTCTGTGTTGTATGCTGTACTTTCCATGAAAGTGTTTTATGCCAAATTACAGGTCTATGGAAATTTACCTATAATTTGCTTACCATTATTTTTATCAACTTTATAGTGGTATAATTTTCATCCAAAAAGTTTACCCACTTAAAATATACCATTTAATGGGTTTGACAATTGTATGTACTCATGAGACCAGCACCGTAATCAAGATATTGTACATTCCCATCACCACCCAAAAGTTTCCTACATTCCTTTTTAATGCATTCTTCCTTCTGTATCTGCTCCCAAGCAATGGTCATTATATATCAGTTGGCGTTTTCTAGAATTTAATATATTTTAAATCATATAGTATGTATTTTTATTGTGTTTGGTTTTTTTCCACATAGCATAATGACTTTGAAATGTAATGTGTTGCAGGTATTAATAGTTCTTTTTTATTGCTGAGTAGTATTTTAGTGTATGTATATACTACATTTTGTTTATCCTTTTAAATTAGTTCATTTTAAGAAAGGAAATAACTAACATTTATTGATGTCACCTCTGCTGTGTCAGGTACTTTGTGAGGCTAGATGTCCTGTATAAAGCTCCTGAGCTTGTTTTTTGTTTGTTTGATTTTGTGGGTTTTTTTTTTTTGTTTTTTTTGGTTTTTTAGCAAGAGAAGGAGAGACAGACAGACAGGAAGGGAGAGACATGAGAAGCATCAACTCCTAGTTTTGGCACCTTAAGTGTTCATTGATTGATTTTTCATATGTGCCTTGACCGGGGTGCTGCAGCAAAGCCACTGACCCCTTGCTCAACTCAGCAACCTTTGGGCTCGAGTCAGCGACCATGGGGTCATGTCTATGATCCCACCCTCTAGTCAGTGACTCCACACTCAAGCCTGGGATCAAGCCAGATGAGCCCATGCTCAAACCAGTGACCTTGGGATTTTGAACCTGGGTCCTCAGCATCCCAGGCTCCAATGTGCCACCACTTGGTCAGGCTCCTGAGCTTGTTAGTAAATGTAAAGCACCTGGGACAAGGTAACAATTGAATAAGTAATAGCTATTAACATTGTTTCATTTCATTTTCACAATTAACCTATTGGGTATGTATAATTCTTCCCATTTCATAAATGAAGAAATTAATCTCTTGACCAAGGCACCATTCAACCAGTAAGAAATAGATTTGGAAATTCAATACAAGATCTCTTTTATTCTGCAGCTCATGCTTCTTCTACTGCATCATCTTTTCCCCCCAAGAGTATGTGAGGTTATGTGAGAAGGGGGTGAAAGAACAGAAGGGGGGGCACAGCGTGTGTCAGAAGTGAGCCTTCACTGTACAAAGTAGACTAGCTTCTCAAAAAAAATAGAATAAAGTAACACATTTAGAGAAAGAAGGGTGAACCAAGTGTGTAGGGCACTCTTCCAAAAGTAGGGCATCTCTGGTATTAATTGTTTGTTTCAATCAAGCTGCTTCCTCCAAGCCTTTGAAATTTATGACACATCAACTGTATGGTCAGTTTCCAACTCTTAAGAGACAAAAGCCTAGATAGCTTCTATTTTCAACATTTATATATAAACCCAGAAAAAATAAAGCACATTCCAAGAAATATGAGAGTCATCCATCTATTCATTCAATAGACGGTGAGGTACTCACTACACCCATAATGTTATACAGTTCTAAGAAGGATAAAAAAAAATAAATATGGTTCCGACTTGAAGAAGCTTATGTAGAAGAAATGTAAAAGAAATGTAGGAGTGGTGTGTGTATGTGTGCGTGTGCGTCTAAGTGTCTGGAGTCATTCCAATTGTTAAAGTAAGCATTGAAAGAGGTAAATAATTTTGTCTAGGGTTTTGCAATAATACAACAGAACTGAGTGAGGAGAAGGATTAATTTTGGTATTAATGTCAATCTACTTTTCATTAATGCATATCTTTGTAATGTAAACAGTGTAAAATCCATCCCAAATGTTATTGAGAAGTATGTTTATTTATATGCAAGGTTTTGAGATAATACATATTAGTAGTAAGTGGCCTTGAAATCACATTGTTTTGAAGTAATTCAGAAAAGACTATGGGTATGTTTAACCTCAGTGACTAGGATTTTATATTTCTCCCAGCATGCTTTTTTTGTATGAGACCAAAAATGAGATACAATTCACATACTAAATAATTCACCCATATACAGTGTACAGTTTGGTGTTTTTTAGTATATTTACAGAGTTGTGCAACCACTATCACGATCAATTTCAGAACATTTTCATCACCCCAGAAGAAACCCCATACCCCGTAGCAGTCATTCTCCATTTAAAGTGAACTTCTAAAGGACCCAGGTCTGTCGTTCTGTAGTATGTAGGCTATATAAAGAACAATCAGGCCCTGGCCGGTTGGCTCAGCGGTAGAGCGTCGGCCTAGCGTGCGGAGGACCCGGGTTCGATTCCCGGCCAGGGCACACAGGAGAAGCGCCCATTTGCTTCTCCACCCCTCCGCCGCGCTTTCCTCTCTGTCTCTCTCTTCCCCTCCCGCAGCCAAGGCTCCATTGGAGCAAAGATGGCCCGGGCGCTGGGGATGGCTCCTCGGCCTCTGCCCCAGGCGCTAGAGTGGCTCTGGTCGCAATATGGCGACGCCCAGGATGGGCAGAGCATCGCCCCCTGGTGGGCAGAGCGCCGCCCCATGGTGGGCGTGCCGGGTGGATCCCGGTCGGGCGCATGCGGGAGTCTGTCTGACTGTCTCTCCCTGTTTCCAGCTTCAGAAAAATTAAAAAAAAAAAAAAAAAAAAAAAAAGAACAATTTATGCGATCTTAGATTATTCTCATTAAGCAGTCATTTTCCCTATTACATGTATGTTATGAATATCAATTTGTATTACATTACAAAAAAACCACACCTGCTTTTCCTCAAATCACAGTAAATTTGTTGAAAACATTGTAATAAGTAGAATGCCTAAATGCAAAGTAGCTACTTTTTAAATGTTAGTAATTTACTTTAAAAACTTCCTAAACAAAAATCCAGAGTTTTATTAGGAAGCTCTTTTGTGTGAAAATGTTCTTTGAAAGATGTTCAAAATATTATTTCCTAATAATTAAAAAACATGCTCCGATTTTGTTGTATTAATGGTTTAAAAAGTATTCACCTAAAACCAGTTATCAACTTCATAGATACTATTGTTCTTTCTTCTTTATGTAGCTGTGACAAACTTCCTAAAATTTCCCAAAAAGAATGTTGATAGATAGCTCAATCTTGTTCTCTTAGTAAGGTTATTATTGTTGAGATAGCTATCTTTTTGCAGTATTTAACAATGTTAGTTGCAAAGTTGCACTTTTATTAAAATATTTTGTTTTTGTTTTACAAAAATTGAGAAAGTTGAAGAAATATTTAGAATCTCTTTGTTTTTGTTATTCCGCTATTTTAAATAATACCTGCTGATAAAAATTTACAGAAAAATACCAATATTATAAAATGTATTGTCCATATTTTTTCTCATGGAGCAATTATGATAATGAAGTAAGTATCCTAAAAATGCTTCAGATAGAACTTTGCTTTTTTGTTATTACTCCTAACAAACTCATAATTGGTTAATATTTAATGTTTCTTTTTGTATAAAAGTATGCTAAAAGAGACAATAAAATAGAAAATCTTATAGTTAATGATAAAATGAGAATATTATCAGTGTATACTAAATGTATAAATTAGATGAGGTTTATACAGTCTTGGAAGCAGACTAATTATAGTCTAGTTTTAGTATAAAATGTTAAAAATACATTTCATATAAAAGCAGTTTTGTAGGAAATTCTCTTTGCAAATATAAAGGCCATATCTTTCTTTGAAAGACCTGTTGATTCAGAGATGTTAGCCAGCTATCTTTACTAAAACACTTTACAGTGCTAAAAATAGTCCACTTCAGTTAAATATGGATATTTTTAAAAAGAAAATCCCAGTTAGACTGCAACAGAAGGACATTTTGTGTGACAATATTTTGCATGATTAAAAATTTAAACAGAATAACAGCTATTTATATTTACAGTTACATGAGAGTAATTACTAAAGCAGACAAAATACTTCGAGCATAATTTAATAATGTTTTCCTCTAGCAAAGGTGCCAAAATTGTTATTTGCATAATTTTCATGATTTGTACAGAAACATAACTAAGTGAAATCATGAAGACATCTCTCCCCAACCACCTTTTTTCCTTTGTAGGAGATGTGGGGAAGAGACTAATATATCATAACAACTCATTTTTGTATAATTTCCCATAAATATCACAACCCTTGTGGCAAACCATTAGGTGAAAGAGATGTGTTCCATTCAGACATTCTCTTTTAGGGTCGGTCTTTCAATGACCAGCCTCAGCCCAACTTCAAGGCTCCTAATTATAACATTTACCGGTTCAAAGATTAACCTTCTGAGAGGGGCATTTTGGGCTGTTGGTAACTTGATCAGCTCCGTCTTCTCCTGGTCTGTCTCTCTCTGGTTCTTTGTAGGGCAGGAGGGAGATGATGGTATCTGGCACATTCCTAGGATGACTTGAAGATAGCGGCCTTCTGTGTTTAGGGCTGAAAGATTGTGAACTCTGTTAGCTGAAATGCCACTCTGGGGAGGTGAGCAGAACATTAAAAAAGCTTTAGCTGTAGGTAGCACAGTGCAAGTAGAGTCAAATTTGAGAGCTGGGACTCAAGTGGACATTTGTCCCTGCTTTCTGCCTTAATAAAATCTGAGTGTTAACTGTGGAAAAGGGCATTGGAGAGATCACTAAAAATGAATCATTAGAGTGCCCAGAAGAGCTTTATTATGATGTACTGTGAATAACTTCAGAACCTATTCTGTACTTTTATACGTGCTTATCAGGTAACGGAGTAACAAGTCCATTCTGTTATCCTCCAACACAGAGATTAAGCAATCTGTTGAACTATAATGGCAAAGGAACAGACTTTTTTTCTGCCAGCTTCAGTCAGTAGCCTTTAGAGAATTCTATAGGAGGTTAGGAGAGGAGATATTCTTTCTTGAAATGTTTTAAAAATTCAAGAGAAACATTTAAGTGAGAGTAACCAACATAAGTGAACCATAGGCTGAGAGTACTGGAAGCTTTCATTCATTTCTGTTATGAAGGATTAGAGCATTCCAGCCAATACACAAAGTCATGTTATGGCTCCTGACAGGTAAATTGAGGGGACTGATTTGGTCGAGGACCAGTATGAGGATGTTTCTGTTCAACAGTTAACAGGATTCAACATGATATGGAAAATACAGGCGTGCAGAACTGTACTACGACACTCGCGTTGCCAGCTAAAGTCTAAAACACAGCCACATTTACATATGTGTCCATCTGTCTGTTTTTACACTTTATTTTTCCAACCAGTGGGTGAAGTGGTTTTCATCCAAGCTGCAGTCTGAATTTTTTTTTCACCCACCACTTTCCATTATACTATATAGATGCATATTTTAAAGTACATGTTATTTGTCTCTGGACACACATTTGCACAGTCTTGGCTGGGTTTTCCTTTCTCTTCTGGAAGGTGAGCTCATCTTCGCAGGCCTCCGCGTTGCAGCTGTTGGCTTCAGCCAGGTGGCCTGGGGATCTCTGAGTAAGGGAGCAGTGTGTTGCCTGGTCCAGGTCGCAGAAATCCTCCGCACTCCTGAGGCCAGGGCGAAGCTGCCGGCGGGCCACGGTCCAGGGCTAGCCGGTGAGAATGGAAGTGCTTTTGGTCTGGGCAGTGGAGAGCCTGCGTAAATCCTGTGTAAATAGAGGGAGGATAACAAAGAATGAGCCCCTGCAGCTCTGAGCATTTGGAGCCATTTGGGGCTGAATTTGATAAATGCTGCTTATACCGCCTGAAAAGTCGAAGAGAAAGGAGCATAAAATCCCCTCTTTTTTTCCCCTTTCTGCTCCTACCCCGGGGGGAGGGTGTTCAGAACCAGGGAAGCCCGAGGTAAGCCGATGAAGCCTTGTTTTTTCAGTGCTCTTTTGAGTGTGAAAAAGGTGGCCTGGGTCACTGTCCTCTCTTTAATGTCGGAAAAACCCACACAGTTAGTAAATGCTGCATGTAAACGAAAGCATTTCATCTCTTCTGCTTCCCTCCGTGCTAGTGGGCCATGAACTAGTCACTTGAAAAATCACAGAAAAATTTCACTTTAACGTGTCCAGACAGTTAAGCACAGCAGGAAAGTAAAAGAGATCAGTAATTAGCAGGTCTCACTGCTGGCCTCTCGCCCCTCACCCTCCTGACGTTTGTGGGTCTGCAACTTCCCCCTTCCCCCAACCTGATCTAATGTGAAAAAGGTAAATTGCATGTGGTAAAAGATTTACTTTGAGGATGGTTTCTGTTTCTCCTCCTCCTCCTCCCCCTCCTCCTCCTCCCCCTCCTCCTCCTCCTCCTCCTCCTCCTCCTCCTCCTCCTCCTCCTCCTCCTCCTCCTTCTCCTCTTCCTCCTCTTCTTCCTCCTCCTCCTCTTCTTCCTCCTCCTCCTCTTCTTCCTCTTCCTCTTCCTCATCTCATTTCAAACCCTGATGCTGTCCTAAATTAAACTTCTGGAAGGTAGTCCCTGAAAGAAAATATCAGTTGACTCTTAGAGCATTTTAATCCTAAATTGAGAAAAAAAGCCATAAGAAAATTATGATGGAAAATGAGCTCACCAAGAAGTGCGTGCTGCTGGGTATAGGATACTTCATGTTTACCGGTCATGTCCTCAGGGATCTGCAGGGCCTGGGCAGTGGCTGCCCCTCTCACGCAGCACCTCCCCTCCCCCGCTGGAACAGGGCAGGTTTGAGGTGGAGCACCGTTTTCATAAACAATATATGACACGTGTCTCAGATGTGCAAGGATCATCTTTGGGGAAAGTCAGGCACATGTGTGAACAATAAAACACTGGACATCACACTCCCACTGCCCGTAAGGCAGGGAGAGGGGGGGGAGGGAGTCTGAGGCTTGGTGGCTTCTAGAACCAGGGAATCTCCTTCAGGAACACTTTCTTCAAAACAAGTTGCGTTCTCACAGGTCCTGATAATATGTCTAAAAGCTCTTGCTACCAATTTGTCCAATCCACTAGCATGTGCGTATTTACTCTTTGTCAGAAAAATCTGACAAATCAGATTTAAATCTTAAAAATCAGAAATGTGTAAGACACCACTCCTGCTTTGAAAAAGCTCATAGTCAAGCAGGATAGACAAGATAGTAAACAGATACGTTGCAAAGCAGAAGAGTACATAAAGCAGAGGTAGGAACAAACTGCTGAAGAAGGAAAGAGCATAGTGTCCTAACTTTGTTAATGGGAACTGAAGAAAGCTTTACAAAAAAAATTCCTTTTTCACTGGGTTTTGAAGGTTGAATAGGAGTTTGCCTAGGCAAAGAAGAATGAATGGGGAGGAAATAAATAAATAAATAAATAGAAAGGGCATTTTAGGCCAAGGGGAAGTGATTACAAGCATGGAATCTTGAAATATTCCTTGGCTCAGAAAAGTCTTTAAAATTCCACAGATGCCCTTGTTTTAAAATTGTATTTAATATGAACTTTAAATCCACAGGGAATAATAACGATTCTATATAAAATGGATATATTGCTTGTGTAAAAATATGTATCTGCCTGTTTCTTGGTTCATATTTACTTTTCTTTTTTCTTTTTTTTCTTTCTTCTTTTTTTGAGAATTTTTACAAGAGTTTATTTGAGCCAAAATGAGAACATATGCCTGGAAGCTGGATCTCAAATGTTCCCCATATTTACTTTTAAGTGTGCTGTCATCTTTTTGGGACATAAATGTGAATATACAAGGCATCACTCTTGGGGTTTACTTCCTGAGCAGTCGGAGCTAACCCAGAATGTGGCTTCACTTTTCATATCTTCTTGTCCTCCCAGTAGTCTAAGGAAGAGGACAGAGGATGTGAGCATGGTCTTTGGAGGACAAGCACCAGTCTGCCACTAGCTGTGTGACCCTTGACAAGTTCATTTCTTTGAGTCTCAGTTTTCTTATCTAAAAAAATGGTACTGATAATAATAGTTATTTCATTCACTTGTTGTGAAGATTAAATGAAGATTAGAAGTTAAAACGTTGCTGGTACGCAGTGAAAGTTGTGATAATGATGATAATGAAAGTGACAATAGTATTGATAAAAAAAGAGGACCTGGTATTCTAGAGATAAAGAAATGGTGTAGAAGAGACTACCCTATGTAGCATTCAATAAAGACATTTTAAGAGCTCTATAAATTACTGCATGCATATGTATATTTGAGTATAGGCAAAATAGGCAGTACATGTGTAAATACACTTGGACATGTGTACAAATTGGTGAATTATTTGAAATAGATACAATTTAATTTATATACACATAGGTTTATAATCACATATATTCATATCTATATATTCACAGATATATCTAATTTACAAATATATTCACAAATATATCTAATTTCTGGAACTAGATTGTTTGGAAGATGTGTCTGTGAAGTTAGTGAATTTACATTGTACAGACTGAAAATGATAATATAATGTGTTTTTATTTATCAAAAATGAGAAAGGACAAAAGCCAGATGCGATAGTCTTTTTTATAGCATACATTTTGTATGAATGTATTTAACTGTTAAATTTGGTCCAAAATTTGGAGAAGTGAGGATTAAATAACGCACCACAACATTTCCAAAAGAAATACAAATACTATTAGCTAGTAAACAAAATACACGTTCCTTTGTCCTAATTATTTCTCTGAAAATATAAGACTGAAAGGTCAGCTTTAAATGTTCGTTATATGACAGTATATCAAAATGTCACAGACACCTTATTTGATTTTTGAAAAACATGACTTTGAGACAGAGGAATATAGCTTTAATCACAGTTCTGTCAAGTGTTTAATGCTATGCTCAGCAATGGCCTCAAAGCCACGAGATCCTGACTGGACGGACAGTATGTTCTCAAGGGTTTGTAGCGTCTCTGGGCTCTGAAAGTCTGTCTGGTGCAGTGCATATAAGGTTTCCACTTGGACCACAATAAATGCATCATAAAAATCCTGTTTCGAAGACTTTTGCTCTACTGAATATATTTAAATCTCTTACAGACAATGGCTTAGTTTGGGGAAAAAAGTTTACATATTTCTATTTGCACTGGGATCTGCCTAGTTCAGCTCTAGCTCAATCCCGACCCTGGGACCTAGACCTCATCTCTCCTTCTGCACTTAGAGCTTTACTAATGGGACTGAGCCTTACTTAGAATTGTCTCTGATAACAGGGTTCAAATGAGTAATGCTTTGTAAAGGAAAAGGTAATTTACAGTGTGACTGTAAGAATAACACTGAACTTGAATAAAGTCCCCTGGACTCCAGCTTCTCCTTAACCGTGGAGTGAGTCTTGGGCAAGGATTTAACTTCCTGGCCTCAGTTTCTTCAGTGCTAAGTGTCTAGGAGTTTTTTTGTTTTTTTTTTTTTTTTTTCTTTTTTCATTTTTCTGAAGCTTGGAAACAGGTAGAGACAGTCAGACAGACTCCCGCATGCGCCCGACTGGGATCCACCCGGCACGCCCACCAGGGGCGACGCTCTGCCCACCAGGGGGCGATGCTCTGCCCATCCTGGGCGTCGCCATGTTGCGACCAGAGCCACTCTAGCGCCTGAGGCAGAGGCCACAGAGCCATCCTCAGCGCCCGGGCCATCTTTGCTCCAATGGAGCCTTGGCTGCGGGAGGGGAAGAGAGAGACAGAGAGTAAAGTGCGGCGGAGGGGTGGAGAAGCAAATGGGCGCTTCTCCTGTGTGCCCTGGCCGGGAATCGAACCCGGGTCCTCCGCACGCTAGGCCGATGCTCTACCGCTGAGCCAACCGGCCAGGGCTAGGAGTTTTGTTTGTGTGTTTGCTTGGGGATGGAGACAGGAAGGGAAGTAGTGGAAGAAGATGGACTGGGATCCTCTTGGTTGCTCCATTACATTACTGATAGGCCAAGAAGGTCACATCCCAGTGGTACTGCATGCATCATTGCACATCATCACTGTTTCCTTGCTTTACCCCAGGCCCAGCAATTGATGTCTCAAATGTAGACAGATTTTTGGCTAAGTGGAATAAGACAATATGCCAATGAGAGGAAGTGGCATCCTTTTGCTTGAGTAGCTTTTTACGACCAAGAATTTTATGGATTGGGAAATTCTGCTTTAGAATCATCTCAGGAACCTCTCATAATATGCATATATCTCTTCTTGACTCACTGGTTACATGGCAACAGATATGGATTTTGCCTTCACATGCATACCCTGCTCTGAGCATAGTGTGCTCAGCTATGGAAAGGTTGTGTGACTTCCTCCAGAGCATGGGTATAAGTCCAGCCAGAGAGGAGAACCCAGAGATTTGAGTCAGGCCTCGAAGACAACCAGCCAGGGTAGCAGGCTAAGGGGATCTCTCCTCTGTGCTCTACAGCAGAGCTTCTCAAACGTGAGTGGGCATCAGAGTCACCTGGACTGCTTCGTGGCAGATTGGTAGGCCCCACTCCTGGAGTTTCAGATTTAGTAGGTCTGAGATAGGGCCAAGAATTTACATTTCTCACCATTTTTTCACCAGTGATTTATATTCTGAGATTCAGTATTCCATAGCTTCTTTCTTCCTGTTTAATGTTCACCACCAGAAGATTAGGATGGGGCTTCATTACATTGGACAATCCATGTGATGGAGAACACTGTGGCTTTCCTACAATGAATAAGGCCCTGGCCAGATTGTAGGTGCTCACCATGACCACTAACCAGATTCATGGGAGTAAAATAAGAGTTTTAACAATCTACCTGGTCCCAAGGTTGTATTCTATTTCTGATTAGGAGGTCATCTAGTTTAGTGGCTTTCAAAACCACTAAGAAAAATAAATAAATATAGGCATTAGTGCTAGGCTGATGGTGTCGGAAAAGCCAAGGAACTTGTTGAAAATACAAATTCCTTGTCTCTATCCTGGGCTATTTTGATTCAGTATGTCTGGGATGAACCCGGAGCCCTGTGTTTTTAACAATCTGCCCTGATGATTTAATCCACTTCAAAGTTATCCGTCCACAGGCCTTGAGTATTTCTTTCCATGGTTTCACACCGGGTGTTCCAGTAAATACAAGGCTATTTTGACTATCTTTGCCCAGACTTAGACTGTGCCCTTTGGTCAAAGGATTAGCAACCTTTTAAGAGAAGTATGCCCAGTAATTCTTTATTTTGTTTTTCATCATCAGAGGTGGCAATGCTGGTGGAGTGGCCTGTGGTTCAGCCCCTCACATGGCACTGACCTCCTCTAAGAAGCACATTCTTGGCAGGTTTAGAAGTGGCCAAGGCAACTAGCCCACCCAACCCCTTGGGTACTATAGTGAGTGTACTTGACCCAGTATGGGATTATCAAAAAGAGGGGCGGGCCCTTGACTAAGCTTATTGGTAAATTTGGTCATTCACTCACCCAACAATCACTGCGTATCTGCTCTCGGTCAGACATAGAGCTATGCTCTCAGGATAAAAAGATAAGAAACAGTTTCTACCTTCCAGGATTCCACACTTTTGAATCCTAACTTCAGATACCATGATGTACACTGTTATTTCCCATACCTCCCTTGGCACATGCATCTGGGCACTTCTACACATCCTTTTCAGCATGGAAACTCATTTGGCATAGGTGCCAAGGATTGCCTGCTATCTTACACACACACACACACACACACACACACACACACACACACACAGCCTGAAAACAAGAAAACAATATCCACTTTCAGAGTTACTGACTCTAGCATCATCCTCACAATTGCCTTTTAGGTTGTAGATCACACGGTTGCCTTTTGAATATTTTTTCTTTATGCTGTTAGTCCTCCATGCTGGAGTTGGTTCAAAAACACATTGAAGAAAAAGGCAATGGTATTTATTTATTTTGCATTTGGAGTGGAAAACTCCTCTCTTTATAGAGATATAAACACTAATATTAATTTGAAAATTTAATGTCTAGTATCTAGTTATTATAAAAATAGGCACGTTTTTCTTTATAATTATTTGCTACACTGGATCCCAATTCAAATATTTTACAACATTTATATAAAATGGACTGCTTTATATTAAAATTTATGTAATGCTCCTGTCTTCTCCAGTTTAAGTCAGTTGTCAAAGGATGCTCAATCTAGCTATATCTTTTCCTTGAGCTAAATATAGTGTGAATCATATAGTTTGAAGGTGTTACCAGCCCTCTTTGCTTTTAAGCAAAAGCAAAGGCGCTGTGGAAATGCTGTCTCTAATTTTTAAGGTCATTGATTGGGTTAAAAAGGCAAATGCCTTTTCTCGTTGAACTTCCTTCAATTAAGCCATTAACCTTTGAACACAAGTATATTCAAAAATCTATCAGAAAAAGCTAAATGAGATCTTAACAAAATCCTGACAATTTTAGCTTAAACATATACACAGAAACCATATGTGCTTAGAAAGAAACATATACACACAGGCATTGTTTACAGCATGTGTTTTTATATTTGGAAGACATTGAAGGAAGAGCCATTCCATACATACATTATCTGAAATGTACATCCAGATAGCCCACATAGACTTTACATTAAGAGACAAAGATATCTTTATCCATAGTAGGTAGACAGACTGACTGACTTCAAACTTGCACTTGCAGTGTGAATTTTTTTTCCTCATCTCCGGGTACTGCTTTTCAAAATCGCCTCAGGCTACAGAACAGCACCTCAGATCCCCAAGGCCCACTGCCTAGCTCCTAATAGCCACTCTCCATCTGTGTCACATGAACAGCTGACGAGATCGCTCCAGTGTCTGTATTTTGGAGAGCACATCCACCCAGGTTAAAATGCTGGGGTTGCCAAGGAGCAGTCAGAAACCATTAGTGTGGGTGAGAATTTGCCTTGCAGCAGTTCCTTGGCATGGTGGAAAGCGTGTGTGCGTGTCCCTGCTCGAGCTTGTGTGTGTGTGTGTGTCCTTGTGCAAGCGCCCCCTTGGTGTGCATGGGGGTGCAGGTAGCATAGATAGATGAAGTGGAGACTGCATATATCCACGTATCCAGTACTCAGAAGTCAAATGCCTTTTGTTTCTTAGCACTCTGATTAGTTCTTTGACTATTTGGGGTCCTTTGATTCACTCTTTTTTTTTTTCTTTTTTAATCATAACAGACGGCAAAGAAAAAGAGAACAGCAACTTCGGGGTCATGCTCTAGTGTTTGGGCAGATGGAGGGGAGCTCTTTGCCTTGGGGCAGGGTGGTTGTAATGAAGTGGCCTGTCAGTCTGTAAATAGTGAGGGTCATCTCTTCCATGTGATGGAGGGTATCGCATTGCAGTGAAAATGGAAATGTCAATAAAATTAATCTGCCAGCTCTTTGCTGTGGCTTTTCTGCTTCTCTGGTCAAAGAAGGTTGAGGGGGTTTTTTCGGGAAAGAGGGAAAGAACAGGTACAGGGAAGCCCACCGAGCAGACCCTGAAGCTGGAAGGCGGGGGGCTCAGTGGGCAGGATGCGGTGGGGTGGCCCAATCCACGAGGAGGGAGCCGGTCCGGGAGTGAGCCGGTGGGTCTGCAGCATTCCCCGGGAAGCTGGCGAGCAGCTAGCTCAGGCTACTCTGAGCACAGAGTTTATTGTTTTAGGCTTTCTTGGACAAGGTTTTTACTTAGCATGGGATTTATGGCATTTACTGCTAATGAATGTCTATTCTTAAATTACAAAAACCCCCATCTCAGCGCAATTCCCAGATGTCCTTCCAGGACCCTGGCTTCTTAAACACCAGCGGGGAGCATAAACTCTCCACTTCTCTGTTTTCCTCTTTCGTGTGGCTCCAGGCTAATGATGTGCAAGGAAAACACAGCCATCTATAAAGCCCCAGTGCTGTCCCCGTATTCTTCATTTATTTTGCATTTGATTATGCCACAAGTCGGATCTTGTTTCTTTCCTTTTTTTAAAGTTATTAGTTCAAATATTAATGTAGGGATATGGCATATATTGCTGCTCTTGATTGATGCCTTCCCAAAAACAGGAAGACGTGCTCGTATGAATTTTAAGAAAGTAGGGGTCCTGCAATGCCTTGCCAGAAGAGTTTTTCAGATACATAATTTAGATGCCCTCCAGGCAGGCTTTCAAGGCATTTTTGCCGGAGGGCAAGAAAAAATAACTATGACTGTTAAAAGTAAATGATTTTTGCTAATGCACAATTGATGCCAGAGAAAAGCACAGAAAAGAGAGATGTTGATAGAAACTTCTGATTAAGTGAGCACCCTACCTTGATGTGTATCCTTTTTTTTTTTTTTTAATGATAATGATCAGTGTTGCAGAGAGCTAAAAGTTTTCATGTCATGCAAATGCTGAGTGCAGGGTCATCCGAGGAGTGTGCAGATGTGTGTGCTTAGGGGGTGACAGTGCTAGGAGGGGCTGAGCAGGCAGTGTGTTATGTGCAATGAACAGTGACACAGTTACTGTCACCTATGCAGGCAGCCTCGAATATAGAGACTACAGAACATTTAACTTGATTACCCTACAGTATGTGTTCACTATGGGCATGGGGATGCATTTCCTCCGAATGGGTTTTCTGATGGCGGTTTTCCCACATTGGATTCCATAATTGACAGAGAGCTACTGCACTGTGTCAAGCACACAATTATAATTGAATTAATGATATGGGTGAGTGTGAGACACACAAAATTAACATTTGAAGAGGCCTGGTTTAATTTTGTCTTTTACATATTTGTGTCTCCAATTATACTTTAATGAAAGAGAATATACCCTGCTTAATAGATATCTTTCCACAAGCTGAACTGAGCTAATCGTTAGCTGCACATTGTTGTTGACCCCCATTCTATGTTTTTTCTAACGCACTTTCATTTCTTTCTACTAGGGGATGGTTTAGACAACAGTGTAGCTTCACCTGGCACAGGTGACGATGATGATCCAGACAAGGACAAAAAACGCCAGAAGAAAAGAGGCATTTTCCCCAAAGTAGCAACAAATATCATGAGAGCATGGCTCTTCCAGCATCTCACAGTAAGTCAAGATCAAAGAGAAAAATACAAGTTTTGCTGTTTTGCCTTTTCCCAGCAAGTTACGTGGGCTCGTTCTGATTTTTCAAATGAAGGTGCCAATTTTCTCTTTCTTCAAATCTAATGACTAGCAGGACAGTTAAGATTTTGTCAACTCTCACCATCATAGAGCATCCTTCAGAAAGGAGCAGATTTTTTTGTTTGTTTGTTTTAATAGGCTAGGAATGGACCTTGTTTAAAATGGTCTAGGATCCTAAACAGTATATATGAATCCATTTGTTATTTGTGCTAAAAGGTCTGAGAGCTACTTTAAATGATACAGTCACAACCAAGGGCAATAGCTGTAAGGAGCTAGCTCGTGAATCCATCATCATTGCCAATCACACTCAACAAAAGCCATCTCCTCCAAAAAAAAAAAAAAAAAAAAAAGCCATCTCCTCCAAGAGGCAAAGAAGGCACCTAGCCACAACAGTATATCCAAGCTGACGGCATCCAGTGCCTCTGCGATGGCTAAAGCAGCTTGCAAACATGTCACGTGTTTATGTGGCTAATACATAGAAGATTATAGGTGCCATAATGCCTTTGTTCATAAGGTGGAGATTAAAGATTCTTTTTTCCTGTTCAAGGTCCATTATCTTAGAAGCTAACCCTCTTTACTTCTGGGAAAAGACCAACGTATGCAACATTGTTTAAATTACAATTTATCCTCATCCTCCTGTTTGCCATCAGTTTTATGTGTCTGTAGATACTGTTGATTCTAAGACTCTCATGACCAAAAAAAATGACAATGTATTTTTTTTACAGAGGAACTAGGCTCTCTTATATTTTACTGTTCGTTTAGAAATTCTGGAAAAATGGTAAAGATTCCAGAGGCTGTTTCTTGCTATAATATTGTTTTCAGGCCATTCTAGTTAGGTTAATGCTTAAAAATAGAGGAGCATATTGAAAGCTGAAGGTCTTTGATTATCCAACTTGGGTGTTGCCATGCTGAATGACATTGGTTACAGTGTCACGGGTCCAGGACTAGGTTCTACTTTTATTTATGGTGGTGGCTACTGATCTGCTCAGCTAGCAGGGCTACAAAGGGCAAAGGGCAGAGTGGTGGTGGGAAGGGCAAAGTGATAGATTCATGTTCCTAAATCGGCCATTTTGATGTAAGGACATTAGTAGCAAACTAAGGTGTATCGATCTAGCCCGTGGTGTCAGGATTAGCTGGGAGAACCAACGAGGCTGTCGGGCCGTGGTTATTCTTGCCTGCAGCTCTGGCCATTTCAAAGGTCAGGGCCCTGCACTGACTCGGCTCAGAGGAATTAGACAGAACATGCGGTCTCTGGGCTGATTACTTAACCAAAGACAAAATAATGAGTCCTAAGCAAATACTGACTAATTGAAAGGGCTGTAAATCCATTACATATTGGTCAGGGATAATCAGGAGTATTTAATCACTTTTATCTATTCAGGAGCACTGAAGCTGCAACAGCAAAGCCCTGAACCTTGCCATGTGGTTATTATTCTCATCATTATCAAAATTACTTCACAGCTGTTCTTTGCTACATCACCTCAGCTGGAGATTTACTAACCTGTAAAATGTTTTTAATTTGGAAGTCGAGTGAGTGTGAGAGGAAGGGTTTCTCATTTTCAGCTGGAGGTTTGTTTGGTTAGAGTAGCAACTAAGAGAGGGAGGGCAGGGGCCCATGGAAGGCTGGCAAGCTGCTCTCTCCCACGAGCTCACCTGTTCCGTTTCCTCCCTCCGTCTTCCTGCACACACAGCCTTTCTTGGCCAAAAATAAAACCTTCAACAATTGCGTTCCCAGCAAACATCTCTGCCAGTTATCAAACCCTGTGCCACAGAATAGTAGCATCTTAGAGAATTCAGCTGCTCTGTTTACAAATGAGAAGACTGAGACCCAGAAAGGGAAGTGATTATTAGCTCAAGGTCAAGCAAGCTATGACCAGGAACCAAGCTTTCCTTTTTCTCAAATCTATGCTTTTTTACCACTATAGGATGACTGTTAAAATCATTATCACCTTCAAGAGTTGTGTATAAATCTCACAACCCCTGCCATCACACACTCACAGTCGAAGGGGATGAGGGTATGGAGAAGCAATGTGCTTTTCCCTGTTTTTAAAGTTTCCTGCTCCTCCAACCTTTCCAGAGAAGACTCTGTGCACCTTTCTCTTCAAGCAAACTTTGTCCTTTACCACGTGTATTTTGAATTTTCCATGAAACTGTCCAAAGCCCTTGCTGGCTCTCCTGACTTGTCCTGCCCCTGTCCTGGAAGGAACTCACCGTGCACTGTGGCCACCGGTGAAGGATTGTGGGTGGCCAGTGACTCCTGGGTCCTTGTTATGGCTCTGATGCGCAAGGTGTTACTAACCAACTGGAAGACTTATCCCCACAACACGAGTGCTTTCATCTAGTTAAACATATACAAGGCTTTGTGCAGAATTCTCTGCCTAGCTGGAAATTTTAAATAAATTCTTGCCTTTGGAGTGGGGAGAGGAGACCAAATAGCCAGAGCCAGGCATCCAGGAAAATAGCATTTATTTTTCTTTTAAATTATATTGGTTTATAACATTGTGATATCATTTAATCAAATATATGTAAGAAATTACGTTCTAGTGTGGGAGACAGGCACATTATTGAATAAAACATACTTTTGAAAGGGCTGCGATAGAAATATATACACAAGATGATATGGTCCAGCTGGCATTTCAGGTTTAGGTGTTCTGTGCACTGGCCAAGCCTCAGTGAAGTCCCTGACGTTCTCTGGACCTGCCATTTCCCCACTTTACAAAGGAGAGGTACCTGGCATGTTGCCGGCTCCTTTCCCACGCTCGCAGGTATTGGTTCTGCTTAGGAGCATGTGGTCGGGGCAGGGCTCTGTCCCAGCCTCTGGTCATCCTTTCGTTTTCGCCCCCCTTCATGTTTTTTTTTTTTTTTTTGCTTTCCACTAAGTGCTTTATTTTCTCTTCTCCCCATGACCTTCTTTCACAACATGGCCCTTTCATTATTTTCTTCTACGGCTTTGCCTCCCAGTCTTTCTCTCTGCTCCCTCCCATGCCTTTCCTGCACCTCCCTTACATCTGAAGGAAATTTTCCATGGCCTCCCCTTTGAAAACAATTTTTTTCTGATCATCCAGACTTCACCCCAACTGCAGAGAAGAGGCTCCATAACTTTGATGAGGATGGTCCTATAAAACTTTTACTTCCCAATCTTTAATGAGCTGGAAGATTTACTCGGCTATAATTCTAAGCTCAGAAACCAAGAATAGAGACCCCTAACTAGTGACATGTTAATTGAGACTTCTTTTCTTACGTGCACCGGCAGGCATTAAGGAAGTCCTTGGAAAGAGAGATGCCCCACTATATTTTTCTGTCTTTGAATTAATTTCATCTTTCTAAGTGAAATGTTGGCTCTAGCTCACTGAAAATAGATGTAGTCTAAATTATTATTCATGTAAATTTCTTTACAAGTGCATGATTCAATGCGCATTCCTCCATTATTAGTCTCTTTAACATTATTTCAAACTGGTTTGTTCCCTTTTGTGCGGTATGACCTGTTCTTGTATTACAATAATCCCCGATGTACCCCTTTCTCTTTCTTTTTTTAAAAAAGAAGCTAATTGAATTATCTCATTATTTTAATTTGTTAAGCAAATGTATTTTGCATCTCAGGATGTGTTCTTAAAGAAGTGGGCTGCTAAGGCTTTGCCCCCTGAATGGGCCGTTGGCCCATTTTGACATTCATGCATTCATTAACTAGCAGTACATAAAAGAACTCGGGTTGTATTTTTTTTTTCCAAACACCCAACCAGCATGGAACAACTTTTCCCAATAAGCCACAGGGGTTTCTCTACATATGTTCTCAACTGCAAGCTATTGTCACCTATTCTGAATACCTCAAAAGGCCTGGAGAAAAAAGAAGCCCACCTCAACAAAGACCAACTGTAGCAATTGTTAAGTCTCAGTCTCAATATGACAAAAATCATTAACCTTCGGTTTTCTTAGAAGAGCAAGTTTAACTACAACTGTAACAGTTCAAACAATCTTTCAAATTCCTGTGCACCACCAATTTTAGAGGAAAAGGTAATATACTCACAGCTAATTGATTATATTGAGAAAAACATTTAAACTGAATCCAAAGTGGCATTGTAAAAAAACCTATCTGATGAATTGAGGAATTTTTATATTCAGAATTAAGCACTTTGAATTTGCTTAATCTGAGGCTAAGTAGTTTCTAGTTTCTAACAACAGATTCCAAAATACCCTTTAAAGATCCCCTTTAAAAAACTCACAATAATCTGAAATATATATATTTAGAAACTCCAACTATTTAAAATAGTATCTATTCAATTACCTCCTATTCTATTGGTTGATGGCTGCGCCTGACTGTCAGGCTAAGAAATTTAGTGAAGATAGAAGAAAGAATCTGTTGAAAATGTATGTGTTTTTGCTGGATAGCAACCAATGGCAAAAAAAAAAAAAATATATTTCTTCGGGAAATCCTAGGGAAGTATATTCCTTTCACTAACACATGGAGATTATGATATCATAAAACTAAGCCTGCCATTACAACTGTTTTTTATTTTACTTCAAAGATAGTTAAAGAAAGAAACAGCAAGAAATCATACCCAGACTAACGGTTTATTCATAACCATGAAAAACTCCGTGGCAAGAAGCCCTCAGTGTGCTCAATTAGGCTCTCAGGCACCTCCACTTGCCACCTTCAAGAGCTCCTCTCGTTGTGCCGCAAAGAATATACTTGATGCTGGAATGAAAACAGGAAGTGCTCACACACAAAGACACCACTTGCTCATACCAGGTCCGGCTAAAGGTTTTCTTATTTGGAAACACAGGGATAAAGCTCACACTTAGGGGATGTGGGGTTTCTTGCAGAGATTTGTGCACAGAGTGAGAAGCAAATTTACTTTAAAGCAAGATAGTGTCACACAGCCTTCTTGGAACTGCAGGATCTAAAAAGTCTGCCCTTTGTTCATGGCAAAATGCTTTGTCCCCTCCCCGTATCTCTGGTGGTGAGGGAGAGGGGTGACACTGCCTCTCAGGTGGTCATCCATTTTGCTCCTGGTCTATTAGAGTTTGCTTTATGGGATTTTGTAAAGGTCTCTGGCAATAAAAATGTGTTTTAAAGTATATTGTCCTGCAGAGACAACACAGTCAAGATATGAGTAAGCAAAGCTCCATGTGACAGTAGAGAAACATATCACTTCTCCAATGTGTTCTCAAACTTTTTATAGCAATGTGTCTGTGTACAGACACACATAGGGGACAAGAGAGAGACTGACTTAGACTATGGCCTTTTAACTAGTTCTCTTCATCTTGTGTAGATTCAGATGGCTTTTTTCCTTAAACCAGGTGACACAGTGTGACAGTTAAGAGTACAGGACCTGGGACCTAGAACACAGCATAGTTTTGATCCTGTGCAGGTACTCTCTCTAACCCTCACTTTATACCCATAGAATGAGGACAGTTCTAAAACCAACCTCAGAGATTGGATTAAATGAGATAATATAAAGCATTTAGCTCCATGCCTGGCTCTTATATCATAAGTACGTAATGTAAAGTAACAATAATTCTTATTTCAATCTAGTTGAATAACTAGCAGGAAGCTTTGACCAATGAAACTGGCCAACCGATGTTACCACTTACTTTCCTGGGAGTGTGTGAGGCGGGCAGAGCAGGTTTGCCAAACAAACCCCAGATGCCCCCCAGCAGGAGAGAACAGTCTCAACTCCGCCTTCTAGACCCACACAAACAGCCGAGGGTTGCTCCGTGATGCTAGGGAGAGCATCTGAGAGTCCTGCGGCAGTGGTTAGCCAGAGCATCCTCACAAGCCCCTTGGGAAAGAGTGGGAGGGAAAGTAGAACCTGGTTACAGAATAATCCAGAATGCTTTTAGCTAGGACCTGCTTTTTGTAGAGAACACTCCCTTCCTCCAGAAAGGCTCCAATATGTGGACAGAATCTAGAGTCGTAGCTTCCTCGGAGTGCTGAAGTCTACGTCCTCTGGGAGACAGCACAGTATGGTGTTTTAAAAGGGGGCTGCTGAACCTGAAATTAGCAGGCTAGGGTTTGAGTTCTGTAATCTGGGGGTAAACTACTCAACCTCTGCATCTCTTTTCTTGCTTGAAAAATGGAAATAGGAAATGTGTCCTACTCAGCCATGTGGCTCAGATGATGCAGTCCATCTGTGATCTGTAATGCGCTGCACAAAGGTCGAGTGTTTTGGTCTCTGGGCTGTGTGCTCGGGTTTCCACTGCTCATGGCCTCGAGTACCTCCCGAAATCACCAAGGCGGGGAGAACGCTGCCTGCCCCGTTCATCTCTACCCTGATTTCTCCTCTTGTCCATTTCCACAAGCATGTCCATGGAGACACTGTGCTCATTTCTATCATTAAACATCTTTTTGAAGGGCCTTGAATAAGGTTAATTGAATTAGCTTCTCATGGATATTAGTTACTTCTACTTGGAAATGGGTGCCTCCATGATTCTGAGATTGGGTCTACTTAATACTAATTGCTTTAGGCCAAATTAATACCAAATAAAAAATGTTGCCCTTACTTCAGAGTGAGAGATGGCCCTTCTCACATTTAGAGATACAGATGTGCACTGAATACAAGTGCGGCTTTAGGACTGAGGAATCCTTACAGGGAAACGCATATGCAGAACACTCAGCTGAAAAACACCAGCAGAGAGTTTCCCACAAGCGAGCGAGTGAGCAGCAGAGTGAGGCCACCCTCGCCTTAGCCTTTGCATTGTTTTTCTGCTTGCCAGGAGAAAACATCTGTGAATTATTTGAATGGAACCTTACACTAGAGATCTTCTGAATTGGTGTCATCTCTGTTTAATTTCAGGAAATGATGTCACAGTGCATTAAATAACAATGCTGGGTAATTTATTTTCCTGTGGACATGCTGTCCTAAGCATTCCTCTTCTCTCGCAATGTTTCCAATTAACTGTAAGCTTGAGTGTTCTTCCTATTTCATAATGATTTTGAGGGGTGGGGTGAGAGATTGGGGAGAGAAGAGTGGTAATTTCAGAGGTTGCCGAGGTTCAGAGCTAATGGCACATCCATCATGTTCTTATTGGGACAGGAGGGGACTGAATGTCGGGGCTGTGATCACCAGAGGCAACCTATAACAGTGTTGGGTGGTTTTAAACAATATTGTAAAAAGAAAGCTTGAATGTTCTGATTCTGGCTCTGGAGAGCCACTGGATAATTTTAATAGCGAACTGATACTGTAGCTTCTGCCTTTATCAAAGTTTCTGGGCACTCCCTTCTTCAGTAAAGAATAGAGGACATAAGTCAATTCCATGTGCCATCTGTCGTCGTTTTTACAATTTCTCAAATTAAAGAGACAGGCCAAAAATTTAATGCTGTATTGAATCCTAGAAACCCATCTAGAAGAAAGAAAATTGCAACTAAATTTACTTTGTCTCTCTTGAGAAAAAAAAAATGCATCCTGCTGTGTCAGAGCCTTTTACTTGTGGTCCCAATTTGGTGTTTAGAATTGGGTTATGAGGGATTCTGCATGTGAAAGACTGATGTGTTTGGGATTGTGATGTGTTTGGGATTGGCAGCCTTTGTCCATATTCTGAATGACTTCGAGGTAAAGTCTCCAGTACAGTGGTGGTGGCGGTGGCCTTTCATGGGGGTGATGAGATGTGTGGTCCCCTCAATGCAAAAACATCTGGTCAAGACATTTCAAGAGTACATCAGCCAATCCTATTTAAAAAGAAGTTCAGCTGAGTTAGACTGAAAAAATTACGTCCCACATTATGAGCTCCTAGCTGACAGACACGTTTTAAAAATAAGTGAGTGAGAAGACTGAAGAATAAAATGCTTATTAAATTACCATAAAAAAGAAACGAAAATAATTATTAGCTCAAAGTTTAGCACTCAATTTTATAAAATATTATTCTAAGTATAATTGATTAAAAATACATTAAAGAATTCAAGAAGGTGGAGAATTGAGGACCCTTGAATAAAAGAAAATAGAAGGCATGTGTGTATCTGAATATTCAGCTATTTAAACACTCTAAGAATAAAGTGCCATTAAAGGCTGTTTAGTGAAACCCCTGAATATTCATTCAGATCATAGAGAAAATTTCCATTTCTTCATTCCACATGACCATAGTTTGCAAGTGTATTCTGTGGGGAGGTGGAATTATCAGGAATTAAAGGACAACTGGAGCAGGTTATGAGAACACTCCATGTCCCTTGGCTTTGGTGCCCAATGAGGTCATAAAGTGACCTTAACATTCAGGATTAATTTCGATTTTAGAGACTGTTACTGCACAGATTTCAGAGGACTCCTGGAAATGCCCTGCCTTCTCTGTGCTGTGATCTGGTTTTGCAATTTGGAACAGATTATGAAGTGTGAAGATGATGTCCAGCCCCACTGCTGCTGTTAAGAAATAGTGACTTTGGTAGAAAACATTAGATTGGTTGAATGAAATTTGCCTTATTACATTTATGTGCTGCATACTGCTTTCTAAATTGATTGGCAGCTGTTGTTTACAGTATGCAAAGTAATCACTGGCACCCTTTAAAGGTGTATTATCCTCTTAAAACATAATAGTAATGCCATTTTCAGGCTTCTACATTTACTATTCATATTTTAAACTGCCAAGTCCCAAATCTGCCAGAACTAATTTAAGTTGTTTTTATCTAATAGTGGATAAGTTGTCAAGTCACAATATAATTTTTCTTAAACTATAGTTTTGCCTCTGGGTTATTATAGATAACATGAATATTTGTTGAATCTGAATTTGATTGTCCACAAAAATAAAACTTACAACTCAAGAGATTATTATTGCGGGGTTCTGAAATGACAAGAAATAAAGAGAATATTACTATCTAGTTATTCTGAACATCATAGTAAATTAACATGAGCCACTAATCAGACTTCTTCCAACCATCCTGTCCCCCAGTTCAGTTCACTGATATCTGATTTGCTTTTAATACAGTCAGATAATGAAGATCCACCCTGGTTAATCCTAGTACCAAATCTTGCTGCCACTCTTAATTTTAATACCTCAGTTGTCACATCATAATATAACTATCTAGATATAGTTGCTTCTTGTCCCATTCCCCCATATTCACAAATATTTCGGAATTAATTTTCACTTGGAAATACCTGGCAATTTTATAACTGGTCATTTAGAAAGGGATAGCCCCATGACTCTGGTCATACCACAGTTGTCCAATGGCTCAGTTCTTACCATAGACACATGATGTGACTGTCATAAGCTGACAGAAAACACCCAAATGTAGTGGGGGTGGTGCAGCACTAATCTTTCAAAAAGAAAAAGGCTTTTATCACTAGAAGAATTGAATGCTAGATTACTTCCCGGAGGTTTGCTGGCATTTTGGAACTCCTTATAAAGGCAGCCTTGTTTTTGTCCCCACAGTGAAAAGTTATAGGTTCCACCTGCATGTTGCTCATCAGTTGTCATACTTGGTTAACACCCTGCCTCACGGTGAACTGAAAAGAGGGCGCGGGGTCATTATTAGTCAGTCATAGGCTCAGGTCAGTTTTTGTGTTAATTTCTAAGAAAATATCAATTTAAGCCTGTGTGGCTCTCCCACTGATTACTTGAGGGTACTTCGAGGAAGACCCCTCTTACTGTTTAATCCTGAAGCTTTTGTGTTTGCTGGTGAACCACGTAAGTGATAATCAAATATGACCATGTGGAAAGGCATCTGTTTTTCATATGACGTCTGTTGTCAGCCTGAGAATCCTTTCAAAGCCGTTTGAAAGTTCTTTATTTATTTATTTTTGCAAAGCAAGTTTAAAGAGAAGTGTGATGTAGTTCCCTTTGGTTCTACTTGCTTGTACTTCCTTGTCGGTGGCTGTCCCCGATGGCCCCATGCTTCTCCCCCCCCCCCCCCCCCGTAAAAATGTGTATGCAATCCGTTAAACATACTAAAGGACTGCTTAAATTTTCCTGAAGTTATGGTTGGGCCTGAGTGAAGTAGATGATAGAAATGTTTGTAATTCAAGAAAGAGTCGGTGTTCCTCTTTTCTTTAGATAGTCAGGACAACCTGCTAGTTCTTTGTGCTTTAAAAAACATACAAATATTCCAGGGCAGGGAGAAAGGAATTCCTACTGTTTATAAGACTATGTACACACAGCAGAGGCAGCAGAGCTAGGACTGATTTGAAGTTACTTAACCAGGATTCTGGTGGCAGTGCAGCCTTTTGCTCTGAGTTATCTTGAGGAAGTCATTTAATTTTCTGAGTGCTGGTTCGCTCACCTAGTTGCTTTGAGGTTAGCTGAGATGAGAAATAACCCTTCAAAAAGGGCAGAATACTATGCAAATATAAAATGATATTTATTAGTGCTTTCATATAATCAGCTAAAATAATTTCGTGTCTTAGCTCCATGAAGTCTGGACTTGGATATGGGTAAAACATTCTTCAAAGAAAAATATTGTTCTTGTTTCCTTTGACCTAAGTCTACTTGGCATGAAAGTTAAATTCTACAGTTGGCGCGGTACGTACAAGGGAAGGGCAGGAGAGCCTGTGGGCCGTTCAGAGTGCGGCACAGTTTTAGGGAATCGTGAATCAAAGGAGTTTTAGAGATTTTATGAACTTAAGAGAAAGCTTCAGAGAAAGAACTGGAGGAAAGCAAACTAACCTTACAATAAACTTATTCCCACTTGTATTATTACAGCTATAGACCAAGCTCCTTGGGGATTGGGACATCTTTGTTCTTTGTCCATAAACTCTTGACCCTGAGGTAACTGGTTCAGGAGCCTGCCATTTTTCCTCCGGCCATATTGGTGAGGAAGAGCACTTTTCCATCTCTCAGTGGCAGCCTCCAGGCCCACTCTAAAGAAGGTGGGCTCGGAATTATCTCACTGAAGCAAGAGACTTGTAGGATTATTTTCCCCCCCAGAAGATGGTTTCTGTCTGGATGTTAATGAGGGCTACCACTACAGCTTTTAAGACAGAATCCTCTTTGGCTGGAGCACAGTATACATATGGGAGAATAATGGAGAAAGCTTGAAAAACTATATTGAGGCCCTAGGTTTGGACACACAAACCAGGTGGATATCTGGGTGGGGAACTTTTGTGAAAGTTAGACATGATGACACTATTGTTTGAGAGTTGGGGGTGCTCTTTATAGAAGTAATGACTGAAACCATGACTGACGTTAGATGATGGTAAGTAAGCGTGCAGAGAGAGTGGGTTAGAATCTTTTTAAGGACTCCATTTAATGGGAAGAAGAGTAAAAGTAATGAAGCAGAGATGAATCGAACTAGTCCAGGTATAATCTGATCAGGTGAAGGGAGAGGAGTTTCGAAGTGGAGGAAGTTGATTCTGTAGAAAGATCAAGGACAATGATAATTAAAAATGAGCCTTTGGATTTGGCATGTGGAGGTCATGGCCTACCTTTGAATTCTATAGACTGAGGAGTTGAACAGGAAAAGTTAGAAGGGAACAAAAGCAGAACAGAGGACTGTGTGGGAGTGGCTGGGTTTATTAGCAGAGGTGTATGAAGTGAGTCAGGTGTTGCATAAGTGGGGAGGGATCCAGGAGAGAGACTGCCGTGTAGGTGTGAGGCGGTGGTGGGAGGAGGGGTGAGTGGAGAGAATGACAATAGATAATGCAAGGTTCAAGAAGAGGCCAGTGACGATGGGGGTCAAAGCTCATAGAAAGGCACATTTTAATTAATTTTTTTATTTATTTTTTACAGAGACAGAGAGTGAGTCAGAGAGAAGGATAGACAGGGACAGACAGGATGAAGAGAGATGAGAAGCATCAATCATTAGTTTTTCATTGTGCATTTTTCATTGCAACACCTTAGTTGTTCATTGATTGCTTTCTCATATGTGCCTTGACCGTGGGCCTTCAGCAGACCAAGTAACCCCTTGCTGGAGCCAGTGACCTTGGGTTCAAGCTGGTGGGCTTTTTGCTCAAACCAGATGAGCCCGCACTCAAGCTGGTGACCTCGGGGTCTCGAACCTGGGTCCTCTGCATCACAGTCCGATGCTCTATCCATTGCGCCACCGCCTGGTCAGGCGAAAGGCACATTTTGTAAAGAGTGGGGAGAAAGTCGAGGGAATTCAGAAGAGAGCTTCTCTCACTGGATGAATGGGGATAGTGCAGAGTGTGACAGAGTGAAGCAGGCAGGCCAGGCAGCCTTGGGTGAAGGTGGGCCAAGTGGGAACGGGCGCTCTCCACCCCCAGCCTGAGCTTGGGGACCCAGGAGCACGCGGGCCAGACGCAGACAAAGGAAAAAACCTAAGCCTGGGATTGACAACTTGGGTGAGAGGCAGAGTTTTAGTTAGAGAATTCTTGAAATGGCTGACTGCTGCGTCAAAATTCCAACGAGCTAGTCCTTCCTTGGATGGTGACTGAAAAATGATTGTGCAGTTCATCTGAATAATGAAACAAGGAAAGTCAAGGTATTGTTGAAAAGACAATGAGGGAGACCTTGCACTGAGTATTACCAAAGTAGATTATAGAGCTACAAAGTGGCTACACAATAAGCAGGATGATCCTGTGGACAAAATAAGAACACAAAAGAATCCTAATATATGAAGAAATATATTAATTTTATAGTCATCACTTCAAGTCAACTGAGGAAAAAGGAATAAGCCAATCAATGTTTTTTGGTTAATGGTTTAAACTATGTTTGAAAAAAAAATAGTCAGTACTCTCTGTTAAAATGCATTCCATATTGAAGAGTTCTTTGAAGTACATAGATGTAACTATTTCTCTTTCTTTTATTTAGTAAAATTCCTTCAGAGCATAAAAGCAAAGGAGTTATAAGGAAAAATAGTGGTAGATTTAATTAAAAATAAAAGAGAGGTCTTTTGAATGTCAAGAAACCATAAAATAAAAGTAAACAGGAAAGTGGTAAAAAGATGTGTAACTCATAACAAGCAGAGGATTAGTGTCCTTAATAATGAAATGTACATATCAATAAAGAAAAAGTTCAGTAAATAAAAAAGCACAGCCTGATCTGTGGTGGTGCAGTAGATGAAGTGTCGACCTGGAACGCTGAGGTCACCAGTTCAAAACCCTGGGCTTGCCTGGTCAAGACACATATGGGAGTTGATGCTCCCTGCTCCTCCCCTTCTCTCTCTCTATCTGCCTCTCTTCTCTAAAATGAATAAATAAATAAAAATTTAAAAAAATTTAAAAAGCACAGATGAATAGGTTCATTCACAAAAGAAGAAATACAAATGGCCAATGGGCATTTGGAAAATGTTCAAGATATCGCTTCTAGGCGTTTTGGCTAAGATAAGTGAAAAATGTTCAAGATAATAAGTAACCAAATCAATAAAAAAATTATCAACAAAACATTTTTTCTATAAAATTAAGAAAAACTAAAAAAAGAATATTTTTAACAATGTCCAAAGTAGAAGGAAATAGCTGCTTTAATAATGACAATAAAAATTAACTTAATCTTTCTGGAATTTAAGCTTATAATACAAATTACTAATTAATTAAGTTCTTAACTTTTGATTTATTATTTCAGTTTCTAGGAGTGTATCATAAATAATAAAAATGCATAAAAATTGTGAAAAATGGTGTATAATTATTCATTTCAATCAAATATTAAAAACCACCTATATATTCAATGACAGAGAATCATAGTGGAATATTATGGATTACTGTGTAATCACTGAAGATTATATCCTCAAAAATGTTTTAAAATATGAGAAAAAAAACTCTCAGTATATTACCAGGTGAAATAAAATAGATAAGGCAGTATGTACAATATAGTTTCTGTTTTTTAAAAATAAATATAAATGGATATATGCATAGAAGAACAAATGAAAATGTTCAAAGTGATCATCTTTGGGTAGTGAAATCTGGGTGACTTTTTACTTTCTTTATACTATCCATATGTTCTAAATTTTCTATAAGATCTGTGCTGTATTTATAATACAAGACAATAAACTTGATTTTAATAAAGAACCATGCTGAGTAGGAAGGCTTATAAAGTGTGTGGTGCCCTGGGAACCCAGGGAGCCCGTGAGGGGCGGCAAAAGCAGACAAAGACAAAAAGGGAGAACAGAGCAGTGGGAAGGGACACTTTCAGGTCTGTGGCCTTGGAGATATAGCAGCTCTGCTTGATGAAATCCAGAGCTAGTGAAGTAGAAATGGATGGCACTGGAATTAAGTGGGGCAAGATATTGGAAACCTCTATGTCATATATAAGGAAGCCTTCGAAAGTTGAGGCAAGCAATGGGGTGGAGAAGAATGTTTTGGCGTGTACAGGAGCTATTGAGGAAAGTAGAGATGTCTAGGTTAACATTCTTCTGGCAACAGTGCAGGAGAAGATTGACAGCAATGCTGTGGCCTCCTTAAGGAAAATGGGTAGAAAGTCTTAGGTCAGGAGCTGAGAGCAAGGACTAAGAGAAAAAGGAAGAGAGAAATCTGGCCTCTCTTCTCTGATTCCGGAGGGATTGGTAAGGAGGAGAAATTGGGTGACTTCAATGAGAGAGTGTATTAGTCAGTTCAGACTACAATAACAAGTACCACATGCTGGGAGGCTCAGACAACAGAAATTAATTTGCTCACAGTTCTGAAGGCTGGAAAGTCCAAGATCAAGATGCTGGCCGCATGGTGTCTGGAGAGAGCTGTCTCCCTGGGCTGCAGATGGTTGCCTTCTTACTGTGTCCTTACATGACCTTTCTGCATGTGTGTGTGGAGCGAGAGCTCTCTCTCTCCCTCTTCTATTTTATAAAGCCACTAATCCTGTGAGATTAGGACCCCTCTCTTATAACTTCGTCTCCTAAAAGCTCTGTCTTCAAATATGGTCACAACAGTGGGTAGGCTTCAAATAGGAATTTTACTGGGAGACAGGTCAGTCCATGGCAGAGAATTTTTAGGGAAATAATATTTAAGACAAAATCAACTTCCATAAAATTGAGGCTATGGACTTTAAGCTTGTAGAAAATATCAAAGTAATTTTTATTCTATGACACGGCAGGTGAGGATGAGGGCAAAGCATCAAGTTAACTTAGGATGTGGTGAGACAGAGCAAAAGGCCAGAACATCGGAAGTAATGCCCTTAGGATTGCGGGCCTTCGCTAATAAAGCTCTCCAGGATACTGTCAAAGAGCAACTTAGAAAAACCTAAATAAAGATTTTGAAAACAGCTCCCTAATGCACCTGGATGGAGGAGGGAAAGACGTCATTGGGGATGATTACTCAGTTGGCTAAAATAAACCACAAATTGAGTTCTTATTTTGATCATGCTTAAGGTTTGTTTGATCTAGCTGTTTTTCCTTAGAGTTCAGTTCTACATATGTTTTAGCACCCCAACCAGCTTGTGTATTTTCAAGGTTTTTGTTTTTCTCTTCTTTCTTCAGGGGTGGATCAGTGAGGAGAAGGACGGGGGGAACTGAGGTTGGCAGACAGGCTCCTTCCCCAGTTTTTCGGGCAGCGCTCCTGACCCTTCCTCGAGACCTATGATTAATACACGCTTTGTAGAGGAGACTTGGCAAACCCTGCTCTCCACAGGACTCAATTCATAATTCACAGTGAACAGGAGGAACAGGGGCTTTGTGGTGGCTTGTTTGCTCTCTGCCGCACAAAAAAGCAATGCGTTCTGACCTTCACTGTTATCTAATCAGGAAGCAGACAGTCCTGTCGTGTAGTTGAGTCCTCCTAGGGCTCTCTACAACTGTAAATTATGTTCAAGCTCCCCGGATCTGGGGCACACCACACTTTACATTACTATTGTGTATCTTAAAATAAACAGCATCGCAAGCTGTTTATTTTGGTGTTACTATGTATGCAATTTTAAAACAGTGGTTACTTAAACAAATGTCTCTGTTCCCACAGCACTTGAAAGCCAGTGTTTGTTCCTGTGGTTTTGGGTTTTGTCACTTCTGTTTGGTTTATATCTGAGATCCGTGCTGTGAGCAATTGGAATGAACTGGCAGCCCCTAGGACGGGCCCGTGTAGCTGGCCCCGCCCTTCACCACGTGCAGCTGTCTCCTCACTCGCTCCACAGCCTCCTGACCTTCAGTGGTGCCCCATGCACATGCACAAACCTGAGATGCTGTTTTCTCCTTGAGGTGCTCCCTTTGTTCCCACCGGGTCCTTTACTTTAAGTTCCTGGATGCTGTACAATTTGACTAAACACCTGCCATTATGATGTCTCTGTACAAAATACTACTCCCAAATATTCCTTTGAAATCATCATTTGCATACGGTAGATGCAGTGCATATTTCATTGACACAGCTTTGGGCAAGATGAGTGAGAAGGGGGCAGTGGACTGAATGGCTGTAAAGATATTAAAGTTTTGACACTGCCCTGTGACCTTGAGTCCTGACACCTCTACTGCGTACAGAGGTGAGGTAGGGCAGTAGAGTGTCTTAGTAAACATACAAGACTTGTGTGCAGGACTTTGGTTTGAGTCACTGGAGGCCACTTTTTAGTGCTGTTTCTTTGGGCAAGTTATTTAACATCTCTTAGGTCTTCATCTGTAAAATGGGCAGGATTGTCGGAGTGGGAAGGGGATCAGACAAAATAGAATATGTAAACCAGCCTGTCTCAGCGCCTTGAACGAGTTGGTAGTCAATGATTAGTCTTTCCTTTCTCTCTGTGCCCTCACTTCATGACATGAATTGTAACATTGGTTGATCTAGGCTTAGTTTCATGGCTTGAAGTTGTGGTTAATGTGATGTGGGACCCTCAGCGTCTGACCAGGCCTTCTGGGTGATGTTTGGGATGGTCTTCCCCAGAGTCTGCTTGACTACTAGAGATTGGGCCACGGCGCTCCAGATTGCCTTTCCCATTCGCTGGCCTGTTTTTAAGGAAAGAAGCAGAGAATCACTTGAAATTCTGTATTACATACGTCTTACCCTCAGCCATTAGGAGAGGTAGATAAAACAACTTATAATCATCTTTCCATCTTGATGACATAAATTTCTTCTGTTGTACTGGTATATTATAAAGGAATCTTTCGGATAGATTTACTGAATGGATGGATGAAAAGCCTGCTTGGATTCTTGGGTATTTTAAGAAATCTAAATTCTAGTGGTACAATTTATTGTATTTTATATTCAGACTAAAAATTAGTCTACACAAGTGTAATTTTATTCTCATAACTCAATTATATTAATGAAGAATTTTTACACATATAATTACTGTTTGTTTTCTGCAAACACAATACTACTTTGAAAAATTTAGATTATAAGCCTACTAGATTGAAATTTTATAATATATATAATAAATCTAAAATACTAACGAGGTGATGTGCATCTGATTGGTTAGATAGTTTTATTTTCCCTTATTCTAAAATACATTTACAAGGTACTATGCTGTGAAGAAGTGAAAAAAACATTTCTTGCATCATTTAGACACAGACTGGATGCAATAATTGTTTTGTGTTGCTTTCTGTGATTCTGTGAAGGTTACCATGGCAAGGTATTTTGTGTGTGGATTTTTTATTTCGGATATGAAGAAAATAGTGATCACTGAGTGGTTGGAAACCTGGAAAAAAGTCTTCAAAGTCTCTTATTGGCTGAGTCGCCATGGTCGAGATAGTTAACCTTTTAACAGCTTCAGTTTCTTCCTTTGTGAGACGGGGATAGTAACAATGCCTCCTCCCTAAGTGGTCAGGATGCAGAAAGGAGATAATGTGTGAGCAAAAGGATGTACCATATTGTCTGCATTAAATACTGTGGAAGGTGAGCGATTTCCCCTGAGGGAGCCGACCACAAACGAATAAGAGGGGTGTGGAATGGAAATAAATGGGGAATAAAAAGAGGACATGGACTGTAACTAGGTAATCTCCATTTCACTCTGTAAACCTAAGAGTGGTTAGCCAACTTTATGACATACTGTGCTTCGTGAAGTTTTTCTCTTTTAGTCAACTGATTATCTTCCTCATAAACAGACAAAAATCCGGCAAGCTTTCTGTATGTGTTTGTTTTTTCCCCCCAATTTCAGCCATCTTCAGCTCTTGTACCACATTCTCTTTGATTGGTTAGTTTGATTGCATTTCCATCTTTCCTCATTTCTTTAATCTCCGGTATGTCACTTGCATCTGGAGTTAAGATTATCGTATTATTTTCTATTGGTTTGTTTCACTGAGAACAGCTGAAAAGTTTTAGGATGATGAGAATGAAGGAGAATACACTTCTTTTTGCCCCAATAATATTAGATGGTGTAGTGACAACCGTGTGTTTGTTAAAAAGCAGCTAGCACAAATTAGAAACACTTCACAGCAGATGTGTTTTGTAAAAGGATATGCTAAAAAAATTAAACAGAGACTACTTTCCGGTTATAATTTTAGAAAAATATTGTGCACTGAAGCAAATTTACAATTCACTTAAAATCAGCCTTTTTATAGAGTGTGTGCTTCATGATAAAATTTTGACAATTCTGCAATTTGTTTCGGTGTTTCATTGAGGGGGTAGAAATACATCTGCTAGTTATTTCGGGGGACACCATTACATCAATAAAATGACTCCAAAGTTGTACACATACTTCATTTTAAATTAATGTGTAGTTGTTTTAAGTATAAGTGACTTAGTTGAAGGTAAAAGTTTCTATTATGTATGCATAATAGTAGGAATTTCTTTTTTCTTTCTGTCAAACATAATCTTAGTGTACTGTACTTTCCAAGAAAATTTTTGGGCCCTGGATTCTTGCAGACATTTCTTATTTTTACTTCACTGACCCCCTTTGCAGTTGCTGCTGCAGGAGCATTTTTCTTTTCTTTTTTTCTTTCTTTTTTTTGAGAAGTTGCTACCGTTGATCAGTTGCTATTAATTACTGTCTGCCATGTTGTGACGTAGGTTCTAATAACATCCCATTGAGTGGCGTTTGCAAGCTGGAGGCTCACCAACAACACTGGCCTTTGATATTCGACTCACACCAGGAAAAAGAAAATGTAGAGTTAAAAAAAGCCCTGCAAATAGAAAAAAGAACAAAAACTGAAGAAAACAGAGTGAAATCAAAAACAGATAGCTTTCTGTGAGCTGCTCAGTTCTCCATGGGAGCAGGGAAGCTATAAATCTCAGCGGCCTTGTTTGAAAACTGAACATGAGGCTGCTAAATTTATCATTCGTTCTTTGTTGTTTTAGGGACGAGGGTAGTAGCTAGCTGACTTGGCTAACTTAGGTTTCTGTTCCCTGTTATTAGCATTTCATTTTTCTCAAAATAAAAGACCAAATTGACTTCTGCTGCATCAGAAGATACTGAGGGATTTGATCCTGGTTAGGAAAAGAGGGGAGAAAGGACTGGCTTCGAGTCATCCACGCGTCCTGTGAATGATTTCTCCCAACTCATGACTCTGGGGCTGGGGTGCTCTTCTTTCCTGATGGAGGAAAAGGGTATATATACACATATCTCCTGCTATATAGTTTAAATTTTTTAAATCCAAATGTAAAATTTAAAAAGCATAGAGAAGGAAAGTTCATTGCCATAAGCAAATCTGGAGCTTGATGAAGCTGCAATATCCCGTCCTTTTGTTTGCACTGGTGTTTTATGTAGCAGTGCACAGAGGGGAAAGGTAGAAAGCAAGCTGCTACAGATGTGACTAGCTATGAATATTCATGAGTGCAAAGCCCCTCCTTTCCTATAGCATCCTGGCCTTTCTGATCCCCCTCTTGCAGGGCTCACAGATGCTCCTTTCCTGCTCTCCCCTCCACTTCCCCCACCTCAGACCTGCCCTCCCTGACCAACCTGTGAGCAAGACTGCAGTTTATTTCGATCACAGCCTGGTATGATCCAGTGATCAGTGGCTTTAGAAGAGGGTGTGTGTGTGTGCGTGTGTGTGTGAATCTATTCTTGCATCAAAACAAAGGGGGGAAAAGAAAAAAAATGTAATTATCCAGTTTTATAAATCCAGCTCCCCTTAATGTTCATTATTTAAACCAGCATCAATTACAAGTTCAAAGGGGTTTAGAGGGCCAGCAACCCGCATAATCACTGCCAAATTAAGGGAGACTCATTCGTCACAGGAGAGTACACCCTGAGCAGTGAATCATGCATGCCATGACAGGCTCTGATTTACATAAAGCAGAAGTCTGTGCCCTCTGGGGCTGCGAGTTATTTCATCTGGGTAGCCCCATGATGTGTGGATTTTCTTTTGGTGTTAGGAAGCTGACATTACCTCATACGTAGCATAGCATTCCGCTGAATGTTGACAGGTTACGCAGTTGAGTGTAGACATGTGCTCTAGTAATATGTTGGACCACAATGCAAGTGAAATTCTCATTCTTGAAAAGAAAAAGAAATGTTTTCTTAAAGTTTTTGAATTAGGTACTTTCATGTTTAAAAAGAACTAGAATGTTAGAGTAGTTGTTTCCTTTTATCCCAATCTGTTAAGGTCTGTAGTTAAAATCCGTGATACTGATAAGGAAGCAAAACCCTTAGACCTGAGACCTGAGCAGGCCTAGATCTATTCCCCATCCCGAAGGCGATGAGCAACGAGTGCCTGCGATGGCCCTTTCCTGTATATCATTGAGTGTTACTGAGTGACAGTTGGGGCCAATCATTGAGGGATACTGGGCTCTAGAGCTGGGTTTCATGTTGCCAAACTTTAGAGGGCTTGCCACTGGATAGTTCTGGAAATCTGCTGAGGGCCGTCATCAGCCACTGAAATCTCTTAGGTCTAAATAACAAAAACCCCAGAACAGAGTTCAAGTGGAAATGCATTAGGTGCAGGATAATGATGGAAGGCACCAAAACAATATATGTAGCTTTTCGGCTCCCATTGTTAGATGTACTTGAAAGTACTCCTTCATCCTTCAGGCCAACCTTTGCACTGAGTCATCACTCTTTTGTTTTCCCTCTTTTGGAGAGCACTGGTTTTCCCATTTGTAGCCAAATGGTCTTGGTATTATGTCAAACACAGCCCCACCCACAACATGACCTCCTCCTCTTTCCTCAGATACCGAGCTGAATTCACACTTCAGATTGGAAGTGTTTAGGATTTGAGAATTAGGTTGGCAGTTTTTGGAGATTACCTACACTTCCATTTTTTTTGGCTGACTTTGAAGTGCAGATAAAGACCTTGTGGTTTTGTCTCTTGTAACTGGGTCTACCCTAGCATATATCAAAGCAGTGTGGTCTTAAAGGTTCTTTGAAACAGATCACAGTAATTTTTGAAGCAGGAACCCAAGGCACCCTCAAGCAGGCTTCCTGGTGTTCTGCTACTGGCAGCTTTCTGCCACCACCATGCAAAGACTTCAGGGGTTTTGCATTGCATTAAAGCCTCTGGGAAACTTGCTTTCCCCTCGGTTCTTCCCTATATTCTCCTCCCTAAAGTCTTCACTAAATGGAGATTTTGTATACCCACGTACAAAGTTACAGGTATACGGTAAGGCAACATGTTTATACTGGAAAGAAGAGTAAGTCAGGAATCTCTGTGCCACTTAGTTTGGTAAGCAACCCAGTTTTAGCCAGGTCAAATGACAGGTCATTTAATTTCTCTTAGCTTCAGTTTCCTCATCTGTAAAATGGTAATACAGGTTTGCTCTTAACATATAAATTGTTTTAAGGAGTGGTAGTTCCTGTTACTTTCATTCCATTACCAAAGCTCTGAACTCATCAAGCTGCTCGAGTTTCTCATAAAATCATCTTTATTCCTCTGCTCTCTCCCATCATCTTTGTTCCTCAGGAGCAGGAGCCTCTTACCCTCATTTCTTTAGTCCTGTTCTCACATTCTTACTGAGCTTTCCTGGAAGGAGCCATCTGGCCTTCTAAGTGCAAGGATTTTTCTGGACTCAGTGAAATCTTCCAGACCAGGTTTTTTCTCCCACTCACACCTCTGTGGTGCCCTGTGAAGAGTCAACATTTTGACCCGTGTCATCATATCTGTTTTCCTCCAGACGAATCTTTCTTCCGCTTATGTGATTTCATGCATTTTAAAACCCAAACACTGCCAGGTTTTTAGGGTCATAGAGATCAAACTATACATTTACAGGAAAAAAAATGTTGCTAGACAAAATTCATCCGCTGTAATGTACCCCAAAGTGGTAAAAAAAAAAAGTTTGGCTAAAGAATGATCACTCTAAACTTTTGTATGTCCATCTGAAAAATGCAATCAATAGTTCAGCAATTCCAAATGAGGTTTATAAATAAATTACTTAAAGGTATCTTAGCAAAGAATTTAACATAATTGAACTGGTATACGCTGTGACAATTTTAGTTAGCATGCTGACAGATATAGCCACATGATGGTAACATGTACAGCATATTGACATACAAATATATGTAGAAGAGACAGCATATTGATGCACTCTCATGCACACATACATACACACATACAAACAAGCAAATTGCAGTCTAAAGTAAGTACTGGTTTATGACATTTTCTTAGTGAAATTTATGGGACATTTCAGTGAGCATACTTTCACCGGTGGGGAACTTTTTAACTGGCCTACGAAGAGGCTATATGATTAGATACTGAGGTTCAGTTAGTGATGAAAATGTAAGCATGCTCTTTTTGTGAACAAATTGTGCATCTCTCCATTCACTTCCTTGAGCAATCTATGGTCTCTAACATGGCTGTATCATTAGGAAAAGACAGAAGAACAGGAAGATGTGTTAATGATCAAATTCCACCCTTCTTTGGTCCAGCCTCTATAAAATCTTGCTGCTATATTGAGCCAAAGTACCCATCAATGCTCCTTTTATTGGACATGCTTCATATATTGTGATGAGATTATATGCATTTGTAGAGGTTGTTAGGAAAAACTTAACATGCCACTGATGTGCAATGAAGGAAAGTTAATTGTGTAGATGCCACAAAACTACATCAATGAGTAGAACCCTCTGTCAGGAGTATTCATCTGCCTTGAATAAAAACTGTAAACCAGGCTTGTAAACAATAGCCTCAGGTAAAGCCTGGTATTAATAAATCCATGGCAATGAATCAAACCACAACTATCTCTATTCACATAGGGATCTGTAGACTGTCAAACCACTGGGAGATGCCGGTCTGCACACATATTATTCTTTCATGCTGCTCACAGAATTTAAGTCAAATGCAGTTATTGAAAATGCACGTCTCTTTTTAACCTCTATCATGTTATCAGTAACAACTACTTTCATTAATCAGAAAAACCAACTTTTTCAGACTCTGTGTTTATATAAATTTGTATTTTAATAAAGAAAACACTTTCCCCACTTGTAATGTTCCATGGATCATTTCTATCCTGGAAAAAATTCAAATATAATGGACTCATATCCAAGCACCTCCTAAACAATTCAATTCCACTGCGTCTAAATTTGGGCATTGTTAAAGGTGACCAATTAGAAATGAATGAGGTTTGCATGGCTGAATTATGCATAGAAATGAGAGGTAACTTTTAAAAGTTATGTCTCTAAGTTTAATAAGTTAATTATTACTATCTGTGTGGTATAACAAACACCTCCACTTCCAAAATTACCTATATAGATATAATTTACACGTGTATTTTCATCTGGAGAAGTGTCCATAGACTGGATGATATTTCAGGTACTTTTCAATTCAAGAATCTGTTTTCCTGTCATGTCTTCATGAGGAGCAATAGACTGTTGTTACATTTCATTTGTAGAACAGGACCAAACCTCAAGCTAAATACAGAGAGGTTGGCAGACAGAAAGATATGACGAGAACGATGGTATTTGTGAGCTCAGATCCAGTTAATTTTGTGTTCCCTAAATCATTTTGGATGTGATTAATATTGTGAATTAGAATTTTTTTCTAGTAATGGAAGGAGAGATGGGAGCATGGGTTTGGGAAGAGCAAGAGAGAAAGCCAGATGGACCATAAACACCCCCCCATTCCATCAGCAAGTTCTTTTGTTCATTTTAAGCAATGAATCTAAAGAGCTTTGGAGATTCACCTAAAACAATGCTTAATCTTTTGTTCATTTTAAGCAATGGATCTAAAGAGCTTTGGAGATTCACCTAAAACAATGCTTTTCAGTATTTTTCATGCCATGAAAAAACATGGATTAAGAAACACCAAATATAGTCTGTGGATGGCCTTTGCCCCATGTCTAGTCAGTTTTTAATTCAAAGTCATTGGCTCTGCTTTTACTGAGCAGCTGCTAAATATGTGAGGAGCTAGCCTAAGTGGTTCAGTTCTTTGTCCATACTTATATTTATTCTATATCTTTGCCTATGTGCACATACATTAGGATTGTATGCTTTTAAATGTATTTTTAAAGCCAAGTCAATATTTTTCAGACCCTCCTTTTTAGTCTCCAGACCCTTGACAATAGAAGACTAAGAAAAGTGAGGAAATTTGTTGAGATTTCCAAAGATAACTTTGTGATTCATCAAGATGATTAAAAAGCAACTTTCTAGAATACATTTTTACCAAATTACATGTTTTTATAATTGAAGTATAATTTCTCACTGTCCCAAAGGATGTATTTTAAAACACTTTCATTGTCTTAATAGACACATCTTCTGTGTAAATGTTTCTCCAGCCAGTATTTTCCCATTTACACAACACTTAGGTACCCTAGCAGTGCTAAAATAAACATTGGCTTCAGCTTAACAGGACAAATGTTTGCACTCTGTGTTTGTTGATGAAATAAATATTTTCAACCCAAAACAAAACAGACCTGAACTCTAAATTTATTAACATAAAGGTGAGGCTAAATTTATGTTCGTTTTATGCTCAAGTTGACATTTCATTTTAAATTAATTTTATGATCACAGGTGTTCTGCTTACATGGGTTATCTTAAGGAATCCAATCAATAAGAAAGTAATAATTAAAGAGGTTGGGGATATGTTTACTGGGCTAGGGTTCCATTCACCTTTCTTTTCAGCCTGAAAATTGTTCTTTGTACCTAAATGTATGCAGCACAAAACGGCATTTCTTCTGTTTCTATAATGCGTTCTTGCTCTTATGTGATGCTTCACTTAAAAATACTTTAGCTCTTTTTTCCCCCAAATCAATAACTTTAATGCCTGCTCCAAATAAGCTAAAACAGTTTTGATAATTACCTAGCAAATGGCAAACTTTTGCCTTTTAGCAGTTAAAAACTTTCTGAAATATTTAAAAATCATTTTTGACAGTGTATTAAAGTGAGTAGAAATCTTTATCTGAAGATCCCACTCAACTTTTTATGTACTTAAAATATTATACAGGAAAATTGAGGAGGTGACTTATTATAGAAAAAAGTAGACTTAAATGAATAATTTTCTGGAAAAAAAAAGTGATTCTTTGTGAAAGAATTCAAATAGCATACTTCAGGTTGTTTTTATCTTGCCTGCTTTTACTCACCTATATACTTTTACAAACCCATGTAAATGGGTCAGAGGTCATTGTGAAACTTGAGAGGGAATGCAAAACTTCCAACTGTGGGAAATAGGTAGAAGTACATTTCGAAAACATATAGTTTATTGAATTTACATTGGGTTGATTTTATTACTAATTTATAAAACCATAAAAAATGTAAAACCAAAGTTAGTTGTCCTAGAGATTATGTAAGCATGTATTTATACATATAAAGAGATCATATAAATACAGTGTGTCCGTAAAGTCATGGTGCACTTTTGACTGGTTACAAGAAAGCAACAAAAGACGATAGAAATGTGAAATCTGCACCAAATAAAAGGAAAACTCTCCCAGTTTCATACCTATTCAGTGCAGTTCGATGTAGGCTCACGCACAGATTTTTTAGGGCTCCTTAGGTAGCTATCCCGTATAGCCTCTACAGACTCATCACTGACTGATGGCCTACCAGAACAGGGTTTCTCCACCAAACTGCCGGTTTCCTTCAACTGCTTATCCCACCGAATAATGTTATTCCTATGTGGTGGTGCTTTGTTATAAACGCGCTGATATTCACGTTGCACTTTGGTCATGGATTCGAATTTATCGAGCCACAGAACACACTGAACTTTCCTCTGTACCGTCCACATCTCGACTGGCATGGCCGTGGGCTGCTCCGCTGTATACACGGTTTTATGTCATCGTCTGTGCATGCGCACATGCTGCCACATCATCCTACAGAAACTGGGAGGGTTTTCCTTTTATTTGGTGCAGATTTCACATTTCTGTCCTCTTTTGTTGCTTTCCTGTGACTGGTCAAAAGTGCACCATGACGGGCGCTGGCCGGTTGGCTCAGTGGTAGAGCGTCGGCCTGGCGTGCGGAAGTTCTGGTTGGATTCCCGGCCAGGGCACACAGGAGAGGCGCCCATCTGCTTCTCCACCCCTCCCCCTCTCCTTCCTCTCTGTCTCTCTCTTCCCCTCCCGCAGCCGAGGCTCCATTGGAGCAAAGTTGGCCTGGGCACTGGGGATGGCTCCTTGGCCTCTGCCCCAGGCACTAGAGTGGCTCTGGTCTCTACAGAGCGATGCCCCGGAGGGGCAGAGCATCGCCCCCTGGTGGGCGTGCCGGGTGGATCCCGGTTGGGTGCATGCGGGAGTCTGACTGCCTCCCCGTTTCCAGCTTCAGAAAAATACAAAAAAAAAAAAGTGCACCATGACTTTACGGACACACTGTATATATAGATTATGTAAATAATATATCTATAATTTCTAGGGAGCTGGTGATAAAACAGAACATAATCTGAGAGAAAAATTTGAAATGTTCTTACTTTAAGCATTCTTTAAATTGATTTTCTATATTCAGATAGACAATGGTAGCATATAAATGATTACTTTTCTATTGTTTCATTCTCTGTATTCAATTTAACATTTTAAAAAGTAGAGTTATTGATAGCAGATGTTTCAGTCCACCTATATACTTCTTCTATAAAAAAGAGGATGTTAGATTGTAAAATTCTTAAGGTTTGTAATGAAAAGTAGTTTTCTAGAGGTCTGCAGGCCTTTTGGAGACTGATGCTAGGTGTTAGCATGCTGCTGAAATATCAAGTATATTTATCAAAAATACCAGCTGCATCTTTATTAACACAGTGGAAGTTGATGGACATTCATCTTAGGTAGTATTTTAGTAAATTGAAAATTTTAAGAATTAGAAGAACAGGAAATGTTTCAAATGAATGGTTTCTAAATGTGTATTCACAAAGAGATACTAGGAAGCTGCGTTAGAATATTTTTACCAACAAATAACAGAAAACCCCTTCACAAACTGGGTTAAATGGTGATGAGAAAGTTTCAAGGTGTGTGGTATGGTGGACTTCCGGGGGGATGGAGTAAAGTCCAGTGGTGTCCTTTAAAAGACAACATTTAGTTCCCCATCCACATGTGGCCCCTCACTCAGGCGGGATTTCCTCATAGGAGTCAGAGGGCTGCTGGGTCGGTGGGCTGCCTCACACAGACCCCTGCCTTAAAGTTACTTCTTGGGTATCTTTCATAAGAACCTGGTTTACCAGAAACCTCTAGCAAACCTCTTTTCATGGGGGCAAGAAATTATTTACTCTGGCATAGAAAGAAGATTGCTTACAGACAAACCAATCCATCCTTAAATTTACATTGTTGTTATTTTCATTTCAACTATGAAGCAAGCAAATAATGCCCAGAGTGGTTGCATGTATATGTCCGGACTTTCTCAGCTAGGAAAAGGTGATAGTCCTGAAACCTCAGTTATTACTTGGAGATAGACAGAGTAGTTAGTCTTTTTATATATACCTAAATATCTCCAATCTCTTTCTTTAAGAAAATGTACATTGTAAGTGTGGTCCGGAAACAGTGCAAAAAGGCACATGCATTTCCACAAAGTTACATCAGAGTGGCTTCAGAAACTCTGAGTCGGCAGAAGTTTGTTTTTACTGTTATTCAGGCATTCAGCCATCTGTGCTCATTGGCTTCTCTTTCAGGGAGTGGACTTAAGTTTCTCTCAGGTGAGCAGTTAACAGCTCTGTGTCTCTAGTGAGCTATGTGTATTGTAAGAGGGAGAAATTTTGAAAGAAAAAAGCACCTCATTAGCATCAGCTTGAGTTATTAAGAGAGAAATAGAGCTATCCAAATATCCATGTGATAGAAAAAAGGGACAAGATGAATAATGAAAGGGTGATTCGAGACAGATTTGCATAAATTGAAAGTTAGCAGCATCGTTTATAAAATCACAGATCAGGGCTGTGACGGAGAAGGTATAAGGTTACACCCGGGAAAGTGTTAGAGAAGTTGGCATTTCAAATTTCTCTAGATAATCAAAATTGTATTCATTGGCATAAAGTGGAATTTATTTATATAGTTACAGTGCCCAAGTATTTTGTATGCTTCAGGAAAAAAAAAGAGAGAGAGCGAGACTGACAGGCCATGGTTTAATTTGAGACTTATTTATGGGTATCGTTACTGCTATCAAAATTTTAATAACATGATTGAGTTGTTTCAAATGGAAATCAATAGTGATGCAGAAACATTAATAAAAATTGATGTTTAAAAACACTAAATAAATGAAAAAATCAGTGGTCAGATTAAGAATGTTCAGAATAAAATACATAGTATGTATGAACAGGCAAGATTTATTTATTTAAAAATTCATATAAAGAAATACTGAAAACAAAGGAAGGAGATTAGAAGTAGTTGTATAACTTTAAAAAAAATGTAGCACTTTATCTCCCAAAGGATCTCTAAGTGCTTTACAGATCGTCCCCCCCCCCCACCGTTTCTTTGAAAGATGTATAATAGATTTATTCACTTATATACATAGAAATAACTTGTCAACTCTATGGCCAGTCGTCGCTGCCGTCATGGCCATACACATGCAGGTTCCCATTGGATTCAGGCAGATGGTAAAGAAACAGTGGAGCCAAAAAATGGTGGGCCATTCTTTTATTCTAGCCTTGCACCCGGCCGGCGAATAAAACACAGAGAGGGAAAACACTTCCCTTCCACTCATTCAGAGCTCACAAAGCTACTGACACATCCAGGTTTTCCTAGAATCAAAGGCCCCCACCAGCTCAGTCACCTCTGGTTCCCCATCTGCACACCTTCTGCCTTTCCTCTCTGCACAAACTGGCTTCTCCTTCAGCACCTGCCATCTTGGTTTCCTTCTTCCTCAGCACTGTGCTTCTCTCTGCTCTCACTCTGCAAAAACATAGCTTCCTTCTTCCTTCCTCTTCTTCTTTCTTTTTAAAACTTTTTGGCACAAAAACCCCTCCTCCAGCAACATCAGCATAACAATGGTCCTTCCCAAGCAGGAGGGTAATTAGCAGTTTCACTTGGGCAGCGCCATTCACGTGGTCAGTGCCATTTTTAACAGTGAGCAAACATAAAAATCACATTTCATAAACTCATTTGCTGAACATCAACCTTTGAAATTTCTCCCTATAGGGGTCAGGTTAACATTAGGAACTCGTTTTCAAAAGTTATACTAGATAGAGGTCATATGGAGCTGGTTTTCAAAATTCAATGAGTCCGTTAGTAAATAATGCCGGGAAGGGTGGAGTATCAGCAGGAAGGGCACTGCCGACACCCCGGTTCCTAAAGCAGGAGCTGGTTTTGCTACCATCACACCAGAAGTCTTCAGGCTCAGGCTCCTTGGCGAATCCTATTCATTGGAGTCCTGCTTTGAAGCACTTGTACTTTCAGTCATGTCTTTTGAGTCCTTGTTGAAGTCCCACTGCTCATCTTTTCTCATTTACCCTTTCTCCTAAAAATGTCCTTTAACTTAATATTTTATTTAGAACTTAAAGCCCACTAAACCAGGAATGACTGGATGAAATTGCAATGAGGACTTGCATTAATTAACAGTGACGTGTTTAAAAGTGTGCTTACATATCAGTGATGTTGAAAAGGCAAATGAAACAAACTTTCGATACAAGGCATTTTAAAAATTATTTATTTACTAGAGAGGGGGAGAGAGAGGGAGAGACAGAAGCATCACTCTGTTCCTGTATGTGCCCTCACCGGGGATCGGACCCACAACCTCTGCACTTTGGAACGATGTTCTAACCAACCGTGCCACCCAGTCAGGGCAATAAGACATTTTAACACAATTTTCATGTATTCTTTTCTTGGGATTTTTGAGAATAAATTAAATCAACCAGAGACTGCAATGTGGCTTTACTCTGATTCATAATCTTGAACTGTGTATTCCTGCAATAACGAGTTTTGTTGGCTACTTTTCTCAGATACTACCAAGGTACCATCCTAGAGACGTGCAGGGGACCTTGCTGGGCTTTCTCTGATGAAGTCTGGGTCTTGTTCTGGAATCTCTGTGGGTGTTCTCAATATGTGGTGTCAAGAGTGCTAGTGACAGGCCTGGAGGCAGAGGTGTGGACATGTATAAAGAGCAAGCAGCTCAACACAAGGCTCTCTCGGGACACCTGGGGCATGCCAACATGTCCCAGGGAATCAACCATTGAGGTCATTTCCATCTCTATTATTCCATGAGTCTATAAAGTTTCCTGACATCATAGCAGATTATTTTCATTTTCCTGTAGAGTTGTCTGATACTGCCTTGAGCAATGAGGCCCTAACCTGCTCAGACTGTGTTTTGCACTTAAATACAACAGCGAGGCTTATTGCTAGAATTTGGATCATAAGCACAGTGTTCAAGATGGCAGCACCTGTTTGCTGAGAATGTTCAAGTTCATATGCTCTCTGAACAAGAAGAGCCCTTAGTTACCCTAAGCACTGATCAAAATGATTATTTCTCTTAAGAAGAGAAAGGGGCACTTATTATAGTTGTTTAAAAGTATTTTTCTACAGTTTTAGCTCTGGAATGCTAAGTAGAAACTCCTGGGTGTGACCAACAATTAGGCTCACACAGTAGTGGAGGAGGCCCAAAGGCCAATTTGAGAATGGCTTGTTTACATTTTATTATGGAGAAGAAGATTCTAGAAAGGAATTCAGAAGGAGATGACTCCAAAAGTCTGAACCACTTCATAGTACACAAAAAGGCCTATGAATGTTAGTGGGAAATGCTGGTTGGTTACAGGAGGTGTCTGATGGAGTCCAGTATGTGATAATGCTCACGTCTCTAGGTGACATATCTGTTGCCTTTATTTCACATCTGCCTTCCTTCTCTCATAAATTTAAAAGAAGAAAAGGTGCAACTTAAAATTATTAGCAATTCTAAGACAGACAATTTAGCACAAAGGTGTTTTTTTTTTAACCCCAAAAGAATTGCTGGTATGTATTGAAGCAAGTGAGAGCTCTGATGAAGGCAATGCCTTTGACTTCCCAAGAGGTGTTTTTTGGGGTTTGTTTTTTTTTTTTGGTTTTTTTTTTGTATTTTTCTGAAGTTGGAAACGGGGAGGCAGTCAGACTCCCGCATGCGCCTGACCAGGATCAGAGCCATCCTCAGCGCCCGGGCCAACTTTTGCTCCAATGGAGCCTCGGCTGCGGGAGGGGAAGAGACAGAGAGGAAGGAGAGGGGGAGGGGTGGAGAAGCAGATGGGCGCTTCTCCTGTGTGCCCTGGCCGGGAATCAAACCTGGGACTCCCGCACACCAGGCCGACGCTCTACCACTGAGCCAACCAGCCAGGGCCGAGAGGTGTTTTCTGGAGTATCCCAGAGTCACTGGCCCAGTGAGCTGAGAATTCATGGAGTCCCCTCGAGGCTGGAGGAGGGGGTCTCTGCTGAGGGCAGAATAATCCGAGGGCCTTGCTCTTCTGCTTCTGGGCAGCTCACACTGCTGCTCACACTGCTCCGGGTGCCCTCTGGGAGGGGTTGGACTAACACAGGGTGGGATCAGCTCATGGCTCTCCTCCAGCTGTGGTCAGCCATTGAAGGAAACAGCTTTTCTGAGGGGATGGAGCTGTCTAGTAGACATGGTTTTGTATAATTTTCAAATTAGTCAGGTACTGGGAAGAAGGCTCTGAAAAAACCCAACACATTTAATTAAAAACAAAACAAAACAAGAAATCCCTCTTTCACTTTTTTTCTGAAAAATGTCTATTAAAAACAAAACAAAAAATGAATAAAAACTTCAGTTGTCACCCCAAACCGCCCCACTTTCTGTGCTTCTATATAATAACAATACCTATGACATGTCTTTTATTTTTCTTATTTAAATATAGGCACAAGTAGACCAAGAGGTGACATAAGAAACTCTTTCATTGACTTGGGCAATCCCTGCTGCCACCAAAACACAGGGAATTGTTAAGAAAAAAAAATTCTGCTTGATGAGAAATTAATCAAAATTTTCGTACACCAAAATGTTACCTGACTCATAGATAGGAGCAGGCAAAAGTAAGTTCACAGTTGTATGGAAAAATATGTGCATAGGATTCTAACAATAGCTAGATAAACTCTTGTGTTTTGTATACTCACAACTGTAAACCTACTTTTGCCCAACGCAGTAATTATTTATTCAACTCATATTTAGTGGTCTTTTTTTTTTCTCCTTTGAGCAGTAACAGATAGGAGGATGCAAAGATGAATCCTAACCAGAGCCTGCCTTCAAGGAATTTAAACACATGTAGGAGAGGTAAAATGTGAATACATAACAAAAATTAAAATAGAGAGTGGAAAGGGTCCAAAGAAAAGGGTGGTATGGGTAAACGCGTCCAGAGAAAAAGGTGGGGGTTGGAGGAAGGAAAGATTACTTCCAGCTGAAGGAATTAGTGGATGTTTTGAGGAGGCTGCTGATGAGGGGAGGGGAGGGAGAACTTTGAAGGCAGGTGATAGGTGGGGGACGGGAGGGGCGTAGCAGGAACTGGGCAGGGAAAGTAAGGCCAACAGTGATTGGTTCCATGAAGGCTGAGGTAAAGGCTGCCCCAGCAACAGGACACAATGTTGGGAAGGCAGATCCGTTCAGACTGGAGACAACACTTGTTAAGTATATATTTTAGATCTGACTTGATAGAGACTGAGTTTTCGGTCAAGAAACCGACAGGGCCCTGGCCGGTTGGCTTAGTGGTAGAACTTCGGCCCAGCGTGTGGAAGTCCTGGGTTTGATTCCTGGCCAGGGCACACAGGAGAAGCGCCCATCTGCTTCTCCACCCCTCCCCCTCTCCTTCCTCTCTGTCTCTCTCTTCTCCTCCTGCATCCAAGGCTTCACTGGAGCAAAGTTGGCCCGGACGCTGAGCTGTGGCCTCTGCCTCAGGCACTAGAATAGCTCTGATTGCAACAGAGCAACCCCCTAGATGGGCAGAGCATTGCCCCCTGGTGGGCGTGCCAGGTGGATCCCAGTGGGGCGCATGCGGGAGTCTGTCTCTCTGCTTCCTTGTTTCTCACTTCAGAAAAATACAAAAAAAGAAACTGATAGGATATAGTTGTAATTTTGAACAATTCATTTGCAAGGATTAAATCAAATGGATTGACATACCAAAAGACGAGATAGAAAGACTGGTTATGAGGCCTTTGTATAATCAAAATAAATGTTTCCCAAAGTATGAGGAGTATGTATGTGATTTGTGGTAGGTAAGGTGAATTTAAGAGGTATTGTGATTTTAATAACATAACTATGTATTAGAAAAATATAACTTGCACATCAAACCACTGATTCCATATTGATATGGATGAGTTTAAAGGGGTAAAGCTTGGTCTATTAAATTTAAAATATTAAATAGTATAGTGAATGTGACCAGCCCACAATGCCCAAATCCAAACAGTCAGGGGACTGACTAAGGATTGTGAAACTCTAATCTAAGTGAAGGTTCATGAGTTTCCACACTAGGAGAACAGAAATGGAAATGAAGAGGCAAGTGTGAGGAATTACCTGAGGAAGACTCTGAAGGTTTTGGCAGTTTAGGTGTGGTAAGCAGGGAAAAGGAGCAGAGGATCCCAAAACACTGCTCAGGTTCGAGCTGGACTCCATTACAATGCTGTTAACCATTAAAAGACACACAGGAGGAGTAAGTTTATGAGAAAATAAGGTTCAGTATGTAAGCATAAAGAGTTTGAGAAACTTTTCTGAGGCATCTGTAATGCAGACTGAAAAGCAGGAAGAGGAAGAGCTGTAGAATCAGCCTCAGAGGTAACAGCTGGAATTGTGAGATTGTGACTCAGGAATATAGAGAAGAGAAGAGGGCCTGGGGCAGGTCCTTGTGGAAGTGCATATTTAGAAGTGATAGAAGTTAGAGAAGCTCGAGGAGATATCAGGGAGCTAAGAGCACAGCGAGAAAATAGAGCACCTTGAAAGATCAATCCAAGCCAAGCCCCTAATGTGGCTGGCATAAGGCAGTTGCTAAGTAAATACTAATGAAAAAGAAATGCGTAATCAACATAGTTAAGAGATACGGAGAGGCTGAGGGGCAAAAAGGGAGAAAATGCCATTGAATTTGGCCATGAGGAAGTCATTGGTGACCTTTGGGTCTGTCAAGTCCCAGCGGAATTTCAAGGGCAGAAGCCAGATTGCAAGGAGGGAAGGGCAGAGTGGGATGTCCGGAAGTAGACTCTTCTTTCAAGATTGTGAAAATAGGTTGCTAGCTTGAGGGGTAGCAGGGTAACAAAAGACTTTTTTTTTTAAAAGAGTCTATATTCAAGCATATTTGTAAGCAAACAAAAAGAATCTGTTAAAAATGAGAAGGTTGAGGTGGGGAGAAGGGCACCTGGGTGGGAATAAAACAACCCAAAATAGATGTAATGAGAAAATCAAATGCATATACAGAAAGATTAGCATGACAATGTGGTGGGGTAATTCTTTCTCTAAGACTGGGGGCAAAGAAATACAATTAGTGATATGAAGAGGAGAGAATAGGAGGAAGCTACTTCTGTTAGGTGAATTTGGTAATTTCACCAAGCAATGAGTCATCCTCAAGTAGTGAAGGGCTGAGACTGGGGATTGTTTCCTGAGGGACATGAAAGGATTCCCAGTGCACAGAAGGAGGAGGGAACTAGGAGGGACGGCTGCAAAGACTACTTCTTCAACAGCGCTCAGCCATTTAAAGCTGAAGCATAGGTCAGTTTTCTACACAGAAGTTAAGATTGGCAAGTTTGTGCTATGATGGTAAAGAGCCTTCTGCCCTAATTAAGATCTAAAGACTTTATTTTCTATTTAATTTAAATCAAATATTATCAAGCAAGTAGTGGAGGAAGTATTCCTGGGGCCCCCATGTAGTCACTTTCAAGGCCTTTCTATCCTGTAAGTGATTCCTGTTTATCTATTTTAACCAGTTGAGATGCTGAGGCACAAAGATATTATTGGCTACAGAAGATGACTGGCCTTGGGTACCACACAAAATTCGTTTTATTTTTTCCTTCTGACATTTAAGATTTCTCCTTGCTGGAATGTAGAGCACTTGAGGACAGAAAGCTGAGGGTCCACCTTGTTTCCCTATGGGAGGTGGTAAGGATGCTGCTTTTGGACTCAGATGGTCCCGGTTCTGATGACTGACCAGCTATGTGACATGGTCTCTCCAAGCCTCCATTTTCTCATCTATAAATAAAAAGACTTATTAAATTTAAACATGGGGTTTAAAAATTACATTCACAGTAGGGTTACTATAAGGACAAAAATTTTTAAAGTGCTTAATGTAGTGTCAAGCACATAGTATCTGTTTAATAAATGGAAGCTAAATTATATTTATTTATCAAATTCCACCTTGATCGGTTTTCACACAATATCTTCTGGGTGAATTTTGTATGCGTTGGACTTTGGAAAAGTGTATTTGTAGTAGGTTCATGGCTATGAGGGAAAGGAAATATTTGTCATATGGCTGGATGACTGAAAACCTTGTCCCTCTTTTCTTAAGATTAAAGACCCCCACAAGTTAAGGTTGCTCACCATAGGCGGGAGCCCGCAATTCTCAGCGCAGAGCGTCCTTGCTCGGTCATCCTGGTCTATATGCCCTTTGTTTTGCACATTTTGCTGGGTTCAATACTAACCTCCTCCCCCCAGGCAGACAAACTAAGTGTCACTGTGACATTTTTCCTCCTTTCGAGGAGAAAGCCATTGATCGTTAAGAGTCAGCATGGATCTACTATGAGTAAATTAAACCAGACCGGTCATGGCCTCTGACAGTTGTTGTGGTGTCCATATCTGTTGTTCACCTAAGTCTGCCCAGTGCCTGACACAGATCCTGGCACACTAGAAACTCTGTATGTATCACATAAATGAATCAATGAGGTCCTTGTGAACATGGTGAAAAGTCATAGGTAGGTGAGAGTTGAGTCCGATGGCTTTGTTAAGAAAAGTCAGTACCTGTAGATTTCTGGCACCCAAGCACCACTGGCTTTGTCCTTGGCTCAGTTATATGCTATTATTTTAGAAATAATGAATTGACTGAAGACATTGATGACCCTTTCTAATTTTTGCTGGATGAAGAGAGAGCCACTATGTAAAATGGCAGGGCCAAAATCCAAAGAAATCATAAGAATTTGCACAGCAAATAGAAAGAACAATCCATGTACAATTAGATCACTTAGATTTGAATCTTGGTTTTGTTGCGTACTAAGGGTGTGATCGTGAGCAATTCACTTAACTTTTCAGCCTTGGTTTCATCAGCAAATGTAGGAGAGGAATCCCTACCTCATAGGGCTCTGGCCGGATCAAACCTGTTGGTGAAACGGGAAACCCTCAGAGCAGTGCCCTTCACACAGAGTAAGAACCACTTAGCTTGTTGCCTAACACCAAAGAGTTTTGGATCTACTAAAACAATGAGCCAACTCTAACAAGAAGAAATTGTAAAAATGATAAATGTAAATAATGCTTAAGTACCAAAATTCTATTTTATAATTGTAAGATAGGAGTTACATGATAGAAGGAGAGATTTTAGCTAATAGTAAGCATAATATCATGAGGCTAAAAATAAAAAAAAGCCTTTTATCAATACAACAAGATATCAAGAATGATGGAAGTTGTACAGAGTGTAGTCCACGCTGGGTTTGGACTATGGTTCCAGATAAGGGCTCCCCCTTTTAAGGGAGACATTGAAAATCTGTCACGTGTTAAAGCCCAATCTGATGAAATCGGCAGTGTGGTGATATCCGTCAAAGGCCTCTTGTATGAGGGATGGCCTGAAGCAACAGGGGCTGTGTGAGCTGGGAGAGAGAACATTTAGGGGAAAATACAGCTGCCTTTAAGGAATGGAAGGATTGTCGTGTGGAAGAAGGTGACTGGGCTGCTCTGGGATCTGACCTCAGACAGAGGACAGGGTAGGGATCAGTGCAGGTGCAGTGCAGGGCTGCAGGTTCCAGCTTGATGTCAGGCAGCGCTTCACCAGCACCAGTGTCTGAATGGGGAAGGAGATGCCCTGCTGAAGTGGTAGGATTCACTTTCCTAAATGAGCTGAAGCATGGTGGGTATGTTTGTTCGTTGACACGTGTGTTAGAGAGGAATCGAGTGGGCTGAGACACCAGATGACTCAGTGACACCTAGATTTCTCAACTCAAAGTGAACATATAGCCAAATGTGACTTATGCCTCCAAAAAGATGGATCATATTTTAGTCTGCGGGCACACAGTAAAAATTAACCTAGATGGGTAGAGAGCTTTTCAGCCCAGTATATTGGTTTGTTTTACAATGTTTTAAAAGAACCCTGAGCAGAATTTCATTCTCAGCGTTAGATTCTCTGATTAAGAATTCCTCAAGCACTCCACCAAGTAAGCTGTCTTTGCTCTCACATCTGGCAGTTTTTGTAGAGAGCAACATGCTCAAGGCATAGCTCAAAATAGAACCGAAATTTCCCGACTTCTAAATCCCTGGGCTATCTCTCTATAGTGCTTCTTATCCTGAATTTTCCAGAGGCTGTTTGAATTCACCCTTCCAACCCTGGAGGTCGTCTTTTTTAGTGATTTACAACTCTGTCCAGTTTCTGGAAGGTTAGAGGACTTGACAAGTAAAACCTTTGAGGGTAAATAGTAAGAAGAGAACTGAATTCAAAGGTGTAATATGTGGAATGACTTCCATATCTGGATTCACAATGGGATGAAATCATGCAGCTTAGAGGGCTTGGTCATTAATCACAAGACCAGTCAGCCCTCAGCTCCCAACCCAGTGTGAAAGCCAGGTCACCTGCAGAGCTTGCAATCTCTTTCCATGCACTCCACGCCTCTTATTTACCAATTCCACATTGTGGCACAGTATTTGATCTGTTATAAGAATGGAACATAGTGTCTGCCTTCTCACAGATAATCTTGGTAGAGTGTTGCAGGTCCTCTTCAATTCCCTGACTTCACCCTGAAGAAACTCATAATTAGACTGAGAATCCACTACTGCTAAATAGTAGACAACAGCTAAGTTCAAGCAGCATTTACATTCAAATCTAACTGTAAGAACTAATTTACATTATTAATTATCCAACCTTTGGATACAAAAAGGGGAGACAGGGAAATATTTCAATCAGTGGTAGTTCTGCACATTGTCACCAAGAGCCATTGGTTCCCTGAGGCTGATGACTGCTCTGCATTCTTCCAGTGTAGACACCCAGAGCTGCTGAAAAGAATTGAGACGCTTGTCAACAGAATGGAAAGCTGGCCTTCATCAAAACAATTTTAGTCTGTGAGACTAATGACCTTCCCTTGCTGTTTGTTTTAGTTTGTAACTAAATGAGAAAATTTGTTTTAGATAACAGTACCGTGGTCTTCCTTTCCCAAGTACATTTTAATGGGAAAAGCCAAGTAGCAAAATTGTTAACCAGTATTTTAAAAAGACATATGTAACAGACTAGAGGAAATGATTAACTAGCCCAGAGATCTAACTTCAGAATGGATAACAAAAAATAATAATAACAAAAAGCATCACGTCTAAGAATGCCCATTGTTTGGTCACAACGTTACCACAATAATAATAGTCCCACATGATAAAATGCAACGTTTCTAAGTGCTGCTTGCCTCCAGGTTTTTTTTTTTAATAGCTGTAAACTGAGCTAGCTGATGAACAGTCTCTAGGGACAGGACAGGATCACCCTTGTTTCCTGTTCAGCCTTGCTGAGGAAAAAAAAGCCTAATGAAAGAAAAGAACGTAATGGTTTTGTAATCCAGGTAAAAGGTTTAGGGGAGTTCAAAGATCAATTAATTTTTAAATCTTGATCACTAAATTTCTTTTTCTGAAAAGCAAATAAATTCCTGGCTTGGAAGACTTAGAAATCTGCAAATCAAAATGTAAATATGGACAAGAAATGTTCAATCAGGAACATAAAAACTCTACGGGAGAAAGTAACAGTGAGGTGTTGTTTTTTTTTGTTTTTTTTTCATTTATCTAAAGCACTTTCGTAGTCCATTTGAAGTGGCATGTAATTTTAAAAAATATGCATAGATATGGGCTTCTTTGGTTAAGTGTTCATGGGTGGGAATGTATGGAAATGTTTAAAGTGTTTAAGTAAAAATATAAATAGGCTTTACGTAAACCACTAGATAATTTACAAACATTTGCAGCACTGACCACTTCCCTGCGGCTCCCTATCAGGGTAGAGAGCAGAGATGTTTGCTGCATAACGTTGTGAAGCAATGAAATTTCTGTAAGTCGTGATCTGCTGGCATGTAATAACTCGATCTGCTTCATGCAGACAAATATATTAAAAGTATGGACGAGTGAAGTTTATGCCCCAGGGAAAAGGCGAGATAATGCATTGAAATTGTTCAGAGGTAGTTAGTTGCCTAATGGTCTAATATGTGAGCTATGTGAGGTCTGGGGTCTGGTTCTCATAAATTCTGGCTAGACTGATCCTGTAATTTCAAGCAAAGGATAAAAGCGTTAGCCAGAATCATCAGTGTTCAAGGTCCATGATGCTGGATATTATTCATGTAAAGATTTTTAAAAGAAAAAAACACTTTAAAAGGGATGCTGTGGAGGATAATTTATGGTTCTGTGTGTTTGTGTTTGAAAATATATGCATACCTACATGCACACTATAAGCCCTTTAATGAAATACATCGACTTAGAATTTATAGAAACCTTCCACATCTCTTCCATGATGGGATAGGATTTTGATATCATATAATAATGTGCTGCATGAACAACCATGTAGGATCTAATTATTTCAACTTCAAACTGACATATCTGTGTTTAAATTGGAGTAAAAAAAAACATGTTTGTAATAAAAATTTACCATTACGAATGGAATAATTTAAAACCAATTTGGACGGATTCAGGAGTGATTAGAGGAAAAAGTTCCCAAGACATTTGGCAGTCTTATAAGTGATTTCAAAAAATATGCTGAGACTCTTCTACCAATTATGTTGGATGAATACGGAACCCTCAGATTTGAAAAGAAAATAAGAACTGGGCTTTTGAAATTAGGTAGAGGGTGGATATGAAAACCTTTGATAACTTCCTCCTTCATATCACTTATTTCATCGTGGGGGTAGAAGTTTTGAAGTTTTCATTTGCAGTTTCCTTCTTTTTTTTTTTGTTTTAAATAAGTTCACTTGTGTTTGAGGCTACAGTATATTTATACAGTCTTTCCTGCCAGAATCGTTGACAGTGTTTCTAAATGGTTTCCCTCATAGCCTAGGTTATACCAAGCGCCACACTCCTTAAGTTCTCAAAACGATACCACCCACACACACATCATGAATAGAGATGTGCATACTTTTCTTTTTCTTTCCTAAAACAAAGTGTTCAACCTAAAATTACTCTGCCTTTAATGTGACCTTGAAAATCATTTCAGCTTCATGCCTATGGAGGTAGCTGGTATAAGCTTCCATTAGATTCTGGTGACAAGAACATCATTTTAAAATGTTGTTCTTCAAAAGTCTGCATTTACATAAATATATATACTCTCTCCCTGTTAGTAGCATACTTTAAAGCATTCCAGCATTCTGGAAGAATCTTAGTGGAAAAGATGTACGTGTCGGGCAGAAAAACTGTTCATCTAGTCTGCCAAGTTTACCTGAAGATATTTGTAGATTCAGTCGCATTTGATTACCAGAGTTTGACTTTTCACATTGTTGAAAATGCCTAACCTCAAATTATCCTGTTTGTCAGTGTAGCACACATATACAACTATTATCTTTTACTATTTGAAATATATGAGTACTTTCTGTGAAATATCTGATAGGAGGTGATATTTGTTATTTATGAATGAGGAAACCAGCCTCAAATATTTAGCTGATCCTTAAAATAGTCTTTTAAACTATCAGACTACAAAACTTACATCTCTACTCACTTTTACTTTCTTTTTTTTTTTAAATAACTACATGCTTCCATTTCACTTATTTCTCTCCTTGAGGAAATATACTCAGAGCTGCTTCTACCAGTCAGATTATAAGGAACATTGTAAGGAATCACATTGCTATTCACCCTTACATTTGCTGCCCCATTAGATTTGGACAAATGGGTTAAAAATACTTTTAATAAAAGTTTATGAATTATTTAAATTCTGGATTTCTAGGAGCTTCTTTATGCTTCATTTTAATAACTACAAAACAGGAAAAGATTCAAGAATTGAACTCTTTCATGGATTTCTTCCCATATTATTTGGAAAAAAAATCTATGTGGCAACTTAGTTAGTTCTGGTTTTGAATAATTTTTACTGGTGTGTCTGTCCTTCCAAAACCCCACCTACTACTTTTCCAGTGATATTTTGCTGCCAGTTTATGAATATAAGATATTTGTATGACACTCCTTAGCTACAGATAATTTGCAAGAGCTAGTGGTAGACTCAGGTAGGTTAACTTTTCATGATATGTTCTGTCCATTATGGAGACTCATAGTTTTAGCAGAAAGGGTAGGTACTAAACATTTGAAATTAGTTTACATTTTCTATCCAAAGTTAGGTAATATGATTACCTTTTGATTATTCCAATTCTAAACATCTCAAGGCAAAATTCAAAATTCGTGCTAGAAAACCTGAGTAGGTTCCTCTCACCATCCCCCTTCACTCCCCCTTGTCCTCATTCTCCAAATCTTTTCCAGATTGTTTGCAAAATGAAATTATCTAATTTCACGAGTATTTGTTCTGAGAAAGCACTACACTCTGGCAGAGAGAATTCAGGGCTCATTTTCAAGGCTTGATATCTTAAGACAAGACCTTTTTGTCTATGAAATACCACCTTGTATTTGATGAGAATGCTGAGAGAACCATCTGGGACGAATATGCCCAAATGCATCTATGAACCAGCACACTGATGATACCGTTTATGGCAAATGACAAATGTCAACAAGTCAAGTTTTCAAAGTATTTTGCTCCAAGTCTCCGAGAAACACATAAAATATTATGAATATATATAATTAAGTTGGTTTGAAGTCTTTTAGAAAACACTGTATGCTTATAATTATTTGGCTTACTTCATTATTTCTTCCAAAAATTTAAATCACTAAACTAAACTGTAGCAAGAATTTATTCAGGACATTTTAATATCCATTGAGGCACTGTTTCAAAATGTACATCTGCTTGCTTAATTATACTATTTCTGAATTTGTAACTCTTGCCACTATTAAATTTAGTTTTTAAAAAGACTTTAGAGTAGGAACCAATGCTGAATTATTAATTTGAACATTATGAACTCTTCAAGTTCTAAGTATAGAGGAAGAAATACTGAGCTAATTTGACTAATTAATCTAGTTGATTACAGAGTATTTATACAAGCAGTTAATCTGGCAGATTCAAAAGTTTAAGGAGTCCCTAGTAAAACTATAAATGAAACAAATTAGTAGTTCAGTGACTAAACAAGTTATTAGACTGAAAATGGATGTTTTAATATAGACTTCTAGTTATCTTATAAAGAGTTTAGCTTGGTAACCACAGATTTTGAGCTTCCTACTTGCATTATACATCTCACACCCACAAAGTGTCTAATTATCACTTTGCAAAAGCATTTCCAGACTGAAGCATATTATATACATTTTTTTTCAGGCTTTCTTACTTTCATAAAACATCAACTTGTTTATTTAGTATACACGATAAAGGTGCATAAGAGAAATAAGTTCTCTTGTTTGCTTCAGTGTCCCACTTACCATAATGTAGGTGACTGCAGAGTTAGTGAAAATGGAATCTCCTTCTGCTTTGTTACAAAAACCACATTTAATAGGTCTAATTTTAGGCCTAGTCACTGAGTCTGTCCCATGATAAAAGAAAGACATGAAATGTGCCCAAACAGAACTTCTAAAGGTGTATGTTAAATCAAAGAGTGTTCCTTTGAGTTTGTGTAAAAAGAGAAAAATCTCATTGATTTTATGGAAGAATTAAGGGAAACTCTCACTCTATGGAGTGCTTGATGTGAGGGAATACTATAGCATTTTGCTTTAGTCTGATACTTAGTAGACAAGTCCCCTGAGTAGGAAGCATGGCTAATTCTGTTCTTTTAAAGTGCCTAATGTGGTGTTGACACATTCAAATGTTAAATAATATATTATAACATGAAGGGAAAGCTCAAAGCTTTCATGAGATAAGGCTGAAAAATAGTTATATGTGCCCTTGATTTAGGGAAATTACAGAGGCAAAGAACTCACATTCTTTTATTCATTGCAGGAAAAAAAATCCTTACAATCCTGTGTTTAGTTCATGTTGATTTACATTTTGTGGATTTTCAAGGCTTTAAATCCTTCCTTAAGCAAAAAAATCTATCTGATAGCTCTTAATATCAGGATTTTTTCTCTCTGAAAAATATATCTCCTTCTCTGCCACTCACACTTAAAAGAGTATTGTACTGAAACATTAAGTCTTGATTTCTTTTAAAAATCTACAATATGCTTAAAAACATCGCATTATATACTTTAAATGAGTGCATTGTATCGTACATGAATTGTTTCTCAAAGCTGCAAAAAAACAAACAAACAAACAAAAACCCCCAAACTAATAAGCTTCTCAGTTAGTTTAGTGTTATGTGCTGGGTACATTCTTTCATTCTTCTTTGAGTCCTTTACGAGGTAAAAATTCAAACCAAGATAATTATGTCACTTAAAAAATTAACAGACATGCTAAAAAAAGATACTTTGAAAATGACTTTAGTGAACAAGGAATTATATTTACAGCTCAGGCACTAAAATTGAAATTTTATTTTAACATTAACAAATTTACAAGTTCTACACTGGCTCTCTTGGCCAATTTGATATTGGACACAATTAAATTTTCCTTACAGATTTTTTACAAAATGTGAATTTATATTTATTCATTTAACCAACTGTATTCTTGTAGAACTGTGTAAAAACATAAGAACTCTACTTTAAGTTTCAATGCTCAGCCTTCAAGTACCTAGTAGGAGGTGCTAACAAGTAGCAGGCATGGTACCTCCTACACTACACTTTCACTATAGAAACAGATATTCTATAATATTCAAAAAATATTTGGCAACTATCAAACAACTGCAGATAATAAAGAAATTAAACTATTTCATTGTGTAACATTTGGTACCTAAATTACTTAGTACAATGACTAGCACGTAGTCCTTCAAATATAAGTTGTCTAGTAAAAGTATAGTAACATCAGTAGAATTGTAATAATAGTTAAATATATATATGATTAGACCAAGGTTGACATTCATTTTCACTTACAAGATCGCAGAGAAGTATTTTGATGGCTTAAGAAAAGTAGAGAAATCTTGGGCAGAGAATATGTCAGGGTCTTAGCAAGTTGCCATCAGGGCTGACCCTGGGTGGCTGAAAGGTCACATGAGCATCCAAGAGATTCAAAACTGAAAGAAAACGTCCTGTAGGCAAATATTACTCCCTTCCCAATCCGAATCTCAGCCAAGCCTAACTGTATCATATTTTCACAGGTGAATACTGCAATGAGATGATAGAGTTGCCTGCACAATGAAAGGGCAGGTGGGCAGTGGAGGTGCTAGCAAAAATTATATTGGACTGAAAATTACTTGGAAAAACATGAGCTCTGTTTTGGTGCTGTCCCCAACTTATCACTTGGTCTTTCTGATACTCATTTTCCCCACATATTAGTATAAAGTGAACTACTGACTTGTTTAACTCTTATAGCATGATTCTTTGTGCTAAAATTTTTTTGCATTAATGGGAGATTTAGAGGTCCACAAGACAGGACTCCTTTTTTTTTTTTTTTTGCTGGTCTTTTTGCTTTCTCTTAAAACAAGGTTTTTATTGTATTACTTTGGTATCTTCTCCCATGAAGAAGGAACATGATTACCCAGAAATACATAATTTATTATTATAGCATGGAAGATAATGAATTAACCCTCTTAAAATGCTTTGGAAATCCTTAGATGAACACAAAATTGTTGTTTTGGTGACCTGCCAAATCTTGAACATCTCATTGAAGAGTCAAAAAAGAGTTGTCTTTATTTGGAAAAATGATTATTGGTGGTTAGGATATTTCCATAATGAATGGTTATCTATTACAAGTTTCTACTTCAATACATTTTTTTTTTTTTTTTTGCTTTTCCATAAATTTACTGTCTAATGACTTAATGCAGCATGACTTGGAGTATTTAGTCCTGGGCCAGGCAAGGTATTTTCTCTACATATTTCCTATTATAACAAGTAAAGTCATAGTAGTTGTCTAGAAATGACAATATTTTGCTATTTCTGAAAGGTTTCCCAGGCCAAATGACAGGATGTCAGATAACACCCATTGTGACTGAACTCATACTTACCGTTCCATGGAGGATTGATGAGCAAAGAAAATGTATGTTGCTTTGAGTTCTCCAAAAACAACAACAACAACAAAACCCCTAATAGGACCTATTTGGATGACAATAAGTATCTGGCATCTTTAAGAATCTAAAATGGTATTCTAGTGAGATGAGTGAGCATTTCTAAAGCATAATATTATATCCATCAAAAAGTGTAAAACAGCTGAGACAAAATTTTATGTAGATTTGATGTTCAGTGCAGTAAGTAATCTCAACAGAGAAACTGAATGTTATATATCCTTTGATCTAATCCCAGGGTGGTTTTGGTGAGTGAATCAAGTGTTTGAAAAAAAATTGGACATAACTGAGATTCATTTCAGATCAGACGAAGATGATCCCTCAGAGCAGAGAGGGAGATGAGGGACTCTGAGTCCCTCAAGTGACATGCCTTTTTTTGACAACATAGTTTTACTGTGTTAATAAGTGGCCCAGGTCAGAGTTAGTCTCGTTTTTAGAGAGCTTAATAGCCAGTTAGTTTTACAATAACTTCTCCCCAGCTCAAGAAACACGGCTTAAGATCCACAACCTGGTTGTGACTCCCCTTCAGAAAGTTCACAACCAGTGTCAGCCCACCCCAGAAGGGCTTGCTCTGGGTAGAATTTCTAAGTGTTCGACATTGATCTTTGTCTCTACACCCTTCTCTTCTCCTCCTTTCTCATTTCTTTGTCTGCCCATTCTCCCTCACTCAGCCCACCCACACTCAATGGCCTGGCAGTAGTGTCGGTATCTCATCAAACTCTTGTGAGGCGCTCACTTCACTGTCACCACGCGGAGCTCTGAGTCTCCGGAGCTGGCTTCCTGCAATGTATACACTCAGACATTTTATGAAAGCACCCTATGTCTGAGCCAGGTCTACTCATGAAAACAAGAGTCCCACTAGTTATTTAACAGAATACAATATGGGGGTTTAGTTAAACAGGTGTTAAAATTCTGAAACAGCAACAGAAACACTGAGGTAAAGCTGTAAAAAGCTACTACTGTCTCTTGGGCTGGGGGAACAGAAGGGAGAGGCCAGGGTCAGCAGACCCTAGAAGGTCAGAGGAGGAACCCTGTGCAGTTGGGGCTCAGTCCTCTGAGAAAGGGCATCCCCCAGAGAAAGGGCATCCCCCAGCGTGGGCTGGCGCTGCTGCCTCAGGAGCAGGATCTCAAGTCCCTGAGGAAGAGCGCTGCCAGAGGAGTCCTGGTGCTTCTGAGCGGGCGGATGAAGTTGATTCTGGGAGTGCTGAAGAAACCCGGAAAAGGGGAACCAAATATAACCACCAGAATGAAGTGCTCTGGCAAAGGCAATGCAGGCAGGGCACTAGGAGCACAAGACAGCACAAGTTCTTTCCCTCCTGCTGCCTTCCCGCCTCCCTCGGTGCTCCCTAATGGCAGTGCCTCTCAGGGAGCTTGGGGGCAAAGAAGAAACGCAGTTAGGAATGCCCCTGCCTAGCATCCCAGAGCAGAGTGTCTGGAGCTGAGAGACTTGGCTTAGTAAAACCTCCCCTGAAAGCTGCAGCTGAGTACGGAAGGCAGCACTGTGTTTAACCGGGGAGAGGTGTGAAGCCTAAGAATACAAATTTTTGCTAATGAGCAGCAAGACTTGACCATCTCCACAATAAAATGATGTGAAAATCTGGGGCAACAGAGAGCATTTCCAAACCAATCTCACTAGCTGTTCCCAGTGTGGTTCCTCCCAATTTCTCTCTCAGCACCCATGAAAACATAATAAGTAATTAAAATTATGATAGCATGAGAAATTAAGACTAATAGAATCTGGGAAGAATAGACTGTATTTATAAGGCATATGGAGCTTCAACTCATAGCATATCCCCTCTTGACTGCATAAAAGAATTAGTGTGGCGAGAGGTAAGAATATGCTTCACAGCTCTGTCACCATCTGTCCACTGAACCCAGGAGCCAGGAATTGTGCCAACCAGAAAGCCAAGCAGAAACCCCTGTCTAGCCCCTGGGAGCTGCTCTGAAAGAGGATCATTTCCCCTACAATTTAACTTCCACCTTTCTACAATAAACAGATAGTGAAATTCTCTGGAAGCAGATGAACAGAAAGTTAGTGGGATGTTAGCAGTGGTGCAAGGCATTCCAGTAACTGTGGTCCTCACGAGGAGGCCATGGTGGGAAGTGGGCCATCAGTGGGGAAAAAAACCCCCAAAACATCCGCTCCGCCAGCTGTGAATTTTGGTTTTATAAGTGCTTTAGCCACTTCTGAATAAAGCAGATTACACATCTGAAAACGCTCTAATTCAAGATCCAGAAGAAATAATCAACATATATTATAAGAAAAGAAGGCCTCTATGAAAAGACAGAAGTATAGGATGAAAGGAAAATGATGAGATAAAGAACAGAAGATAAAAACAACTGGGAGAAGATGAAAGAAGTGTGAAAGGAAGATGAAGGTACAAGAGCAAAATTAAAACACATTGAGAACAATGAAGAACAGAAGTGATCCTGTAGAAAATCATACCATGATGGAAGAGGGCAAACAGAAACACATCTCCCATGATGAAGCAGGGAAAGATGAAAAGATGAAAATTATGAGACAAAGTGCTGATAGAAGAACAAGGAATGGAGGACCAACATGTAGGCAACAGTTCTTACTTAAAGACAGCTAAATACAAGTAAAATAAAAGTGGCAATCAAGAGATATAACAGAAAAAAAATCATAACTTTCCTGAATTGAAGAAAGAACTGTGTATGCAGCTTGAAAGAACTCGTGGATTCACAATCAAATATTTAATATTGAATTACAAAGATGTAAGGGAAGAATAGAGGTGGGAAGAATAATTATGCCTACTTACCAAAGGAATACATAGATGGTAGATAGATAGATAGATAGATAGATAGATAGATAGATAGATAGATATAAACAGATAGACACCGGATAGATAGGCAGTTAGAGATGGTAAGGTAAATGTCAAAATGTCAAACTGGTCTTGAAATGCCTGCCAAAAACACCAAAAGAAAATGGAATAATTACAGAATTTAAGAAGATACTGTGACTCAAGCATATTATACAAACTAAGCCCTTGATCATTTTCAGATATATCGGTGATTTTAAAAAAGTCTATTCTTGAAAAAACTATAAAGTGCTTATAAATGTATTTCAACTAACTGATAGAGAAAGCTAATTTAAGAACTTAGGAATGGAAGAATCACAGTCTAATATTAGACAGAGTTTTGAAAACAGTTCAAATAGAAGTGCCTAAATAATTGTTATAAAATATGATATAAAATTAAATTTTAAAAAAATTCTGAAAAGCAGATTATTATTTAAGAAATAATAAAGCAAAAATGTTTCTAACTTAAAAGCCAAAATTATACTGGCAAAGACTGAGAAGTAGGAGATATACTAGAAAGTATCCAGGATTTTGTTTCATATATGATAAATGTGAAAGATATAATTCATCTATTATTTGCCTAAATGAAGGAAATACAGGCTAAAGAATGATAATGAAACTATAACCTTAGCAGAATTTATTTATCTTCAAAATACCAGAGCAAAAATTAATTTTAAAAATTAATTTAGTAGAATATCTATTTTTCCCAATTTTGATATTCTACTAAAGTATCTTTTTTTAATATCCCTAAAATAATTGTATTAATTACATATTTTTTAGGTTTAAGAAAATCTCAGTTAATTGCAAACTACAAAGGTTAAGTAGGCCAAATTCTTTGACCACCGTAAAATAAAATGAGAAATTAATATTACAAAATTAAAAGCAAATATCCAAAAGTTAAATTCTTAAATAACAGGAAATTCCCTCAACTGTATCATCAAGATGAAATCTAAATTTTAATTACAATTTAAAAATAAATAAGTGAAGACCTCTATGAATAAAACCACAAGAGATGGAGACAAAGCTATAGAGAAATATTTAAATCACTAAATAATTCATTATCAAGCAAGAATGAATGAAAATAAGTAGATTTTTCAAGGTAAGAAGAAGAAAAACTAATAGAGGTAAAAAGAGAAATTCATACTTATGAAAAATGTTGCAATAAATATATTAAAATACTAGTCTTTGAAAATAAAAATCTCAATTAGAATTACAAACTTGAAATATTCAATGAATTAGGAATAAAAGATGGCTCCAAAGGTATAAACTTTAGGATAAGAAAGAGAAAATATCTACAGATATTTCCTTATTACAGGAGATAAGAAGAATTATAGATAAAAACTTTTACCACATTTGAAGATCTTGATGAACTGAATTATTTTCTTTAAAAAATGATATATACTTCACATCCAATATGATGTCTATCATAAAAAAGACAAGATTATAAATTGCTGAGGATGTGGAGAAATTAAATTCTGATGCATTGCTGATAAGCTATAAAATGATGCAGCACTTTAAACAGAGTTACCATATGATCCAGCAGTCCCACTCCTAGGTATATACCCAAGAGACCTGAAAACATATGTTTACTCAAAAACATTCTACAAATGTTCACAGCTGTATTATTCGTAATAGCAAAAAGAGTGGAAATAACCCAAATGTCCATTAACTGATGAATGGATAAACAAAATGTGATATTGATCCATACAATGGAATATTATTCAACCATAAAAATGAATGCGGCACTGCTTTATGCTACCACATGGATGACCCTTGAAAACAGTATGCTAAGTGAAAGAAGCCTGACACAAAAGATAATATATTATATGATTCCGTTTTTATTAAATGTCTAAAATAGACAAGTCGTAGAGACAGAAAGTAGATTAGTGATTGCCAGGGGCTGGAGGAGGGGGGCTATGAAGTGACAGCTAATAGGTATCAGGTTTCTTTTTGGGATGATGAAAATGTTCTGGAATTAGTTATGAAGGTACATTACTTTATGACTATACTAAAAACCTCTGCATAGTACACTTTGAAATGTGAATTTTTATGATATGTGGATTATACTTCAAAGTTATAAAGTAAAAAAAATGTGAGCCCTGGCCAGTTGGCACAGTGGTAGAGCATAGGCCTGGCATGGGGATGTCTTGTGTTCGATTCCTGGTTAGGGCACACAGGAAAAGTGACTATCTGCTTCTCCACTGCTCCCCTCTTCTTCTCCCCTCCCTTTCTCTCCTCTCCCCTCCCTCTCCTCTCCTCTCCCCTCCCATTACTTTCCTCCCCTCCCCTCCTCTCTCCTCCTCCTGCAACCATGGCTAGACTAGTTGGAGCGCATCAGCCCTGGGTGCTGAGGATGACACCGTGGAGTCTCTGCCTCAAGTGCTAAAAATAGCTCAGCTCTGAGCATGGCCCCAGATTGACAGAGCACTGGCCTCAGATGGGGGTTGCTGGGTGGATCCAGGTTGGGGTGCATGCAGGAATCTGTCTCTCTATCTCCTTTCTTTTCACCTGGAAAAGAAAGAAATAACTAAATATATTTAACAAAAATGATTCAAGAAGTAGTAAATTAGTAAATCAACATCTACTTCTTTTTAAAAATTTTTTTAAAGATTTTATTTATTGATTTTACAAAGGGGTAAGCAAAATGAGAAGTATCAACAATAGTTGTTAATTGCTTGCTTGATGCTTGTCATATGAGCCTGGATAGGGCAAGCCCAGGGTTTCAAACCGGCAATCTCTGCGTACCAGGTTGATGCTTTACCCACTGTGCTATCACAGGTCAGGCAGTTGACATCCATTTCTGATTTTAACATTCTTAGTCAGTGAGAAATAAAAGAATATTAACGTGAGAAAGAATATCTATCAATAAATAATATCTACTATCATATCAGATAAGGAACCCCCTAGAGATGGTCTCACTATGAATAAGAAACACTTTCTCAGCTCTTCTCAGAGTTGTTCTGGATGTTCTAGACCAGGGGTCGGGAACCTATGGCTCACAAGCCAGATGTGGCTCTTTTGATGGCTGCATCTGGCTTGCAGACAAATCTTTAATAAAAAAAAAATAATAACGTTAAAAATATAAAACATTCTCATGTATTACAATCCATTTTTTTATAAATAAATTTTTATTAATTTTAATGGGGTGACATCAATAAATCAGGGTACATATATTCAAAGAAAACATGTCCAGGTTATCTTGTCATTCAATTATGTTGCATACCCATCACCCAAAGTCAGATTGTCCTCCATCACCTTCTATCTAGTTTTCTTTGTGCCCCCCCTCCCCTTCCCCCTCTCCCCCCTCCCTCCCCCCCCCTTACCACCACACTCTTGTCCATGTCTCTTGGTCTCATTTTTATGTCCCTCCAATGTATGGAATCATGCAGTTCTTGTTTTTTTCTGACTTACTTATTTCACTCTGTATAATGTTATCAAGATCCCACCATTTTGTTGTAAATGATCCGATGTCATCATTTCTTATGGCTGAGTAGTATACCATAGTGTATATGTGCCACATCATCTTTATCCAGCTTATATATATTTTTTTACTGTGATTAAGGCCTTTAAGCAAACTTTTGGCCAATACAGCAAGAATCCATAAAAGAGTAGTGTCCTTAACATGTTCACCAAGTCCAAGTTGGCACCCACACCATTCCAAATCCCTGCAAATGCAACCCAACCCCAGTTCAGTCTGTTAGGAGCTGTCACAAGGAGCAGGAGTCCAGGAAAAGTCCACATCCAGGAAAAGTCCGCATGGTACTGGAATTGTTGTCACAATTCTATACTTTCATTTCCTACCGCTCATGTTCATGGTTGTGGGTGGCTGGAGCCAATCACAGCTGTCCTCCGGGACAATACCAAATTTTTATTGGATAATGCATAATGTACATGGCTCGTTGTATGGCTCTCATGGAATTACATTTTAAAATATGTGGCGTTCATGGCTCCCTCAGCTGAAAAATTTCCCTACTCCTGTTCTAGACAGTGCAGGAATAGGAACAAAAGAAAGTGTAAATACCAGAAAGGAGGAGAAAAATTTTAAATAATTCACAATGGCATAATTTCTTACCTGAAAAAATAAAACCAAATTAAAAATAATTCAAAACAATGTGAGTTCATTAGATTACAAAATTATTATACAAATATCAGTAGCTTACTTATCGGCAATAAGAGAATATAAGGAAAAAGAATCACAATAAAAATATATAACATCAAATAATAACTTTAAAAAATATTGTTTTATTTCTATTTGAAAAAAATGAAAAACAAAATTGAGGGGCATAAAAGAAAACTTGAATAAGTGGAGAGATATATTGAACAGATATCCATTTCCCTCAATCTACACAGCAAAATTGTAAAAGCAGTTTTTGAGAAGCCTGACAAAAATTATTCTGTTATATTTTGAAGAATAAATGTAGCCTAGGATTTTTTTAAGACCAGTGAAAGTAGTGTATTGCCCTACTTTAAATAATACGCATTATAAAGCTATGGTAATTAAATTGGCTTTGAACTGGCACAGAAATAAACATGCCTGCCAGTGGAACAGAGAGAAAGTGTAGAACCAGACTGAACTTTACATAAGAATTACTTTAAAATAAAGCTGGCATCTCAAATGGGAGGAGACAGAGTAGATTATGTCATTTGATTCCTAATGAATTTCAGATTCAATGTAAGAGATAAAACAAAATTGTTGGGATTATAGATAGTTGTGTCATTTTAAGGTAAGGAAGGCTTTCTGAGCATCATCCCAAGGGCTCATGAGGTATATATAGTCTTGAAAACGCTGGAAGGTATGACTATTAGAACCTTAAACCTTTTGTATGGCAAGCAACGCCATAAACAAAGTTAAAAGGCAAATGACAAAAGAAAATGACAAATTTAAAAATGTAATAGATGTTTTTTAAAAAAAGAGGATATATACAAAATATAATTTTTGTTTGTTTTTTACAGAGACAGAGAGAGAGTCAGAAAGAGGGATAGATAGGGACAGACAGACAGGAATGGAGAGAGATGAGAAACATCAATCATTAGTTTTTCGTTGTGACACCTTAGTTGTTCATTGATTGCTTTCTCATCTGTGCCTTGACCGCGGGCCTTCAACAGACCGAGTAACCCCTTGCTCAAGCCAGCGACCTTGGGACTAAGCTGGTGAGCTTTTTTGCTCAAACCAGATGAGCCTTCGTCAAGCTGGCGACCTCGGGGTCCCGAGCCTGGGTCTTCCGCATCCCAGTCAGACGCTCTATCCACTGTGCCACTGCCTGGTCAGGCTACAAAATATAATTTTATAATCATTTTAATTACATGTAGATTATTATGTTGCTGAGTATATACAGTTGAATTAAACATGTATCTGATGAAACTCCAGTCTAAGTAATTCATTAGTAAAAATTGCAAATAATCAGTGATCATGCGAAAAAATTTCCCCTCACTAGTACTCAAGAAAAAAAAAATTAAAATAAGGTGCCAGTTTTCGTCGATCAGATTGGCATACCTCAAACAGATGATAACACTGATGTTGGCAGGGGAGCTTTTCACATTATGCTAGAAAGTTAGTGTCTGCATGGGTATAACTTTTTTGGAGAATCAAATCTTAAAAAATGCTTGCTTTGACCCTGCATTTCCACCTCTAACTAAAGAGTTAATGATTTGATAGCAAAGATGTAAGTAGATATTGATTACAGTTATTTTAGTCACAACATTGGAATCAATCTATGTAATAATAACAAATTAGACAAACTGTGGTTCATCCATATTCTAGAATATTATGTAGTCATCAAAAGTGATGAGTAAACCAAAAGATTTTATTTATGTGAATATTTGTCATGATCTACTGCTTAGATCTGGTCTTAAGCTCAAGTAATGTTGGTTGCCATAGGGAGGAAAATTAAATTACCTAAAATTACAAAATTATAATTAGAGTGTATAGTTATTGATATGGGAAGATGTTCATGTCATTTCCCAGAAGCAGATTGAAATCTAGTACATGCCACATGCATGTATTTTTGTAAAAATGATATAATTTCAAGTATAAGGCATGGATGATATTTTGGAAAGGTATGACACAAAATATTTGCTGCACCCATTCTGGCTGGGGATGTCATTTCTAGAATAAGGTATGGATAATATTTTGGAAAGGTGTGACACAAAATATTTGTTGTACCCATTCTGGGTGGGGAATTGTTTGGGACTTAATTTGTTTTCTTTTGCATTTTCTATCTTTCCTGAATTATCTACAAGGAACATGCACTATTTGGGTAATAATTAGCACCTTTTAAAAAACATTCTATTAAAATAAAATGATCCATTGACATTTGCTAAAATAAAATGATACATTAATAAGGTATAATGCCATATCAGGCACTCCTTAGTACCCGAAACAGAAATGTGGTACAGCGATAAGAGCACAGGTCCTGGCCCAGACTGGCCTGAATTCGTCCAGATTCTTCTCCTACTGATGGTGTTACCTCAGGCAGATCGTTTCACGTCTCAGATTCTGCATCTGTGAAAGGCAGAGTTGCTCCGAGGTTAGCAAAATTGTATGTAGATCACCCAACACAGTCTCTGGCACATACTGTGCACTTAACCAAAGGCTAATCCTTACTGCTGTTGTCATAAATGCCAAGGAAATTGGCCTGAAGACCCGAAGCACATTTGTATTGCTGAGAAGAAGCATGGATGAATTGTTCAGAAGTTTTTGTGTGCAGTGCATCATCTTGTGAAGTATAAAAGATGTCCACAATTTCACCACTTATCAAAATTTGTCGTGTGTTACAATTTGTAGTTGTAGTGTTGTGCTGTTCTAGAGGGCTAGAGCCGTGACATAAGGGATTTGGAACATAATAGTTGCTCATCTCGCAATAAGTGGAGTGGAATGAAGCTGCTTGCTGAGACTCTGCTCTGGTTAGACTTGGCTCTGAAGGTTCTTCATCGTGCGGCCTGTGTTCACTAGAGCCCTGATTACTAGAAATCACTCAAGAAGATAGAGATCAGCCAGGTTCTCCTAACTTTTATCCTAATAATTAGAGGAAGGGAGGTCCACTATTAAGAGTCCTTCCCTGGCCGGTTGGCTCAGTGGTAGAGCGTCGGCCTGGCGTGCAGGAGTCCAGGGTTCGATTCCCGGTCAGGGCACACAGGAGAAGCACCCATCTGCTTCTCCACCCCCCCTTCCTCCTTCCTCTCTGTCTCTCTCTTCCCCTCCCACAGCCGAGGCTCCATTAGAGCAAAAAGATGGCCCGGGCACTGGGGATGGCTCCTTGGCCTCTGCCCCAGGCGCTAGAGTGACTCTGGTCGCAACAGAGCGATGCCCCGGATGGGCAGAGCATCGCCCCCTGGTAGGCGTGCCGGGTGGATCCCGGTCGGGCGCATGTGGGAGTCTGTCTGACTGCCTCCCCATTTCCAGCTTCGGAAAAGTAAAAAAAAAAAAAAAAAAAAGAGTCCTTCTTTATTAGCTTTTAGAACACCTCAGGGATCTTGAGGGTATTAATATTATGAGTAGGATTTTAATAATATTATGAGTTGATTGTGAGCTGGGCACTGTGCTAAGTAGTTTACTACAAGGATTACGTTCTTTAGTATGACGACACTGTCCTGAGAATTGTTTATTCTCTCTTATAGATGAGAAACCCATGACTTAACCAAGGTAACATGCATTGTAAATTCAGTTGTGAGCTTGAACTTTATTCTATCTGATGTCAAAATCTATGCTCTTAAAAACTTTGTTACACTACATCCCCATTCCTTGTGATAAACAAGATTTTTTTTCTTAAGTTGTGTTTCAGAGTGCCACATTTGTTGCTATTTCATGGATTTTATTTAAATCTTTTTAAAATATCGATGCCATGCAAAGTCTGGTTTTAAGTAAGTACATAAAACATTATTGAAAAATCTGTTTTCCCTCAACTGAATTTTGGTTCCAAAATAGTATTATTGAATTATCTGTATACTTATGCCCCTCCTCTGTTTGAGTTTTTAAGATTTTCAGGGCCCCGGTTGTATTTAACTCCTTTTTATATCCCACGCAAGCATAATGCTAACCTAGACTAGGTGATCAACAAATATTGAATTAAATTGCATGTTCCTTTGATCAGATTCAAAAACAAACGTAAAAGCAACACAGTCTCAACCCCTCGATTTACTGCTGTCTGTTTAGGTTTTTAGGCACGGAGGTATAGCACGCTCAGTTTCCCTTAGCGATGGTGTGTCATAGTATTTAAGAACCGACATTTCCAAATGACACATGCGTATAGTTATGCCCAGAAGAAACCAATGCCACTCGCTTGCATTCACATTTGCTCTCTTACTGTCCTGTCACTTTGGATTCACTCTGGGAGTGGCTGTGCCTGGAGCATCATTTCTATTGTGTATTAGCAAAACAGTAAGTTAGAAATTTAAAAATAAAAAAATCCAGTTGGATTTCCAGCTCTGCCACTCGCTAGCATTGTGACCTTTGGCACAAAATATGCCGTCCCTGAAGCTCAGTTTCTGTAAGGTGGGGCTGGTAATATTTCTCTCACAGTATTGTCAAGTGGGGGAAATGAATGCGTGTGTGCGCACGGCCTGTGGCACAGGGTAGGTATTTGGTAAATTTACGGAACACTGAAAAAACTCTTTTTTTGTGTGTGAACTTGTTGCCTTGCCTTCAGAAATTTCATGATTCTACTTTGAATAAATTTGAAGAACCCTGAAACACAGATATGTGATTTAAAAAACAAGAAGGGAGAAAAGCAACCCTGGGTTTCTGGGGGAGTATCTCTACCCCAGCGACACTAGGGAAGAAAAGCTTCAGTTTTAGTGAAATTCAGGCAGCATCCTTGATGCAGTTCAGCCAGCACTGATTTGAGGAGCGCTTTTGTTTGCATAAATAAAACACTAAAAATGTTATTGAGCTATTCCACAGAGGAGATGCCTACCTGGTAACGTAAGACTGTGTTTTCATGTAGTTTTTATTCAAGGCAAAACATAAACCAGTGAAAGAAAAACAGAAAGTGATAAGTAACATGTAACATGGCTATATTTTCCAGCAACATATGGTTGATGTTTAAAATGAGGTATGTCAGCTATTAATTCCCCAGGTGCTTGCCTTAGTCTCAAAATAAGGTCGTTCTACGGAGGGATTTCCCAGCTCTCGATATTTTGATCTTTGGGAAAATATGAGACTGACTCTTCTCTCATGGGCACGTGTTCCCAGGAATAATTTTAAAAACATCTTTCCCTGATTGACACACAAAAGGTGCCAAAAGCAATTCTGATGGTGTGTCTGTCAAACACTCAATTACTTTCTCATCCAAAAAAAAAAAAAAAAACCAATACAGAAAAGGCAGAGACAAGGGAAAGACTACATTGCTCTTGACCAAACGTGGCCTGGAGATTTAACAGCAGGACCTAGTTCCCCACGCACTGTCCATCTGATCCTGGATTTAGTGTATGGTCTACGATAACCCTTGTTAACCAAGGCTACAAACTTAAGAATCCAGGAAGCGTGAGGTGGGATGAGGGTCAGCCCTAGAGGACAAGATCTTATTTCAACATGATTAAATGCCTTCCATTTGTGAAATTGCCTTTTTTCGTTTCTATTTTTTCATGTTCTTAAATGGTAGCCTGACATGTTATAACTCTTAAATGATTTAGGAATTTGGGAGGATGTAGGGAATCACTGAAATATTGGTGTACATGAAAAGGCTGTTAATTTTCAGAGTATAAACATTTATTTTTGGAGTGTGAAAAATGTTCCAAATGAAGTAGCCAGACTTACTGACCTTCCTGAGGTCAACGTCTGTGGCTTGATAAGAAAAATACAACCAATGAAATGTGTAGGAACTTGAAATATGAACACTTAAATTCTGAAACCTATTTTTTTAATATTAATATGATACGTGGTGTCTTACAACATGTAGACCCAATAGTCCTGATGTAGAATTTTCTAAATCATGAAAAGCATGCATTTATAAGATGAGGGTTTATCTTTACCAGAAATTTTGGTAACACTCTCCAAGTTTCTGTGAAATGGAAATGTGACTGATTTGTATTGAGATGATTTCAAAAGCAAAAATAAAAGTTGTTCTTGATTGAAAGACAGTATTTGGAAAACGAGAGGAGAACTGATGTGAAAATATTGCTAAATTAGATGTTTAGAAATATGTAATTATAGATTCTGGTAGGTATCCATGGATAAACCACATCATTTTTATTTAAGCAACAAAAGATCAATTTTAGAAATCAGTGGATTTATATATCTCACAAATATCTCAAATAGAATATTAGTGTTTTTTAAATTTTAGATAAACAAAATCATTATTTCTTAGGTATTTTTTTCTTTTTTAACCCAAAGTGTAGTTATAGTTTTTAGCTTCGATGTTTTAATTTCTTATTTAATCAACACCACTCCAGTCACCCTCCAATGACTTGTGAGGTATTATTACCCCATTTTATAGAGGAGCCAACTGAGGATCAGAGAGATTAGGTGGCTTGCTGATGGTCAATTGGAAAATAAATCTCTATATTTTTCAATAGCTGTGTTGGTGTTTTTGGCAAGTACAAGGCACGTATGCAAATACAGACCAGTTCTAATAGATAGTTAACAGATTTAAAATATAGTTCTTAACCCATGCAAAGAAATCTTTTCTTGGTGCTAAGCAATAGGGATGGTTTCAACAGATTTGTAAAGAATAGAAATTGTTTTCAAAATCAAGAGCCAGGGAATTCTTCATTGCTTTTGATACATGGGGGGAAAAAGTAGCTCTATGAAATCTCTGGACAGAGTCCTCTAAATTCTCCTTTAGGAAAAAAAAAAAAAAGAGTATGTTATACACGTGAATCTTAAAGCCTAGTAAAACTAAGGTCATTTGGAAAATCAGGAGAAATGGTGGTCGTGACAATGTCTCTGGGGCTCCATAGGACCATATGGCAGCACATCATTGAAAGAAGGAGAGAATGGGGAGAATAAAACCTTTCTAAAGGCACAGGACTAATGGATGGATTTTAAAAAATAATTATCACAAAAGCACATACATCTGGGAAGAGGAATGATAAATTCTTTGCTGACGACCATTATTGGGTTTCTTATTCCAAATGTAGAGAAAAATTAATATACTTCTTTATCTAAAAACCCAGTAAGTGGATAACTCATCCTTCTAAGAGGTTGAACTTCTGAGTCGGCTTGGCTAAAAGAGCCATGCACAAGCAAAAAGATCTAGCAGATGTACTCCTTTGCCATTTTTAAAGGATCCTGTGAGTAGCAGACAAGCTACTTGATGATCCTTTCCCACTTCTATAGCTGGGCCTCACCAACCACAATTGAATCATACCGTCCTATCCATTGAGCAGTGCCTGTTTCGGTATAGACTATGAATTATTCATTTCAAGCAGCTTAGAAGTGGCATGAGGTTGCTTTTGTGGTCTTTTTTAGGAACCTCAATTCCACCTTGACACTCATTCATTCCATAGATATTTATCAAGTGCTTCTTTTATAAACCATCTTCTGTGCTAGGCACTGAAAATGTAGTGATGGATATAAAGATTAGATGCAGCTGCTGCCCTTGTGGTGCTTATAGCCTGTTGAAAGGACAGGTGGGATAAGTACCCACCCTAGGTTTCTCTCCGAGAAAACCTAGAGTGTTTCTCAAGTGTATATTAAGAGGGAATTGACCTAATCAGAAAGGCCAACATTGATTAAGTTCAGGTTTGAAGCAGAAAGATGAGGGGATTGGAGGGGTAAGGGATAGGGTACAAGGGAAGAAGCCAGACACAACATGAGCAAAGATCTTGTGGCAGGAGGAAGCATGGTAGAATTGTGTAAATGGAAGGGTAATGTGTAGATGGAGGGAAACTAGCAATTGAACAATAGAGGAACATGACTGGAGGCTTCCACCTAGATCATTGGGTGCCTTGAAGGCCAGGATAGGCATTTTGATTTTTAGTCTGAATGCGGTGGAAAGCCATTGAAGCATATCAAGTAGTAGAGTGACAAGATTAGGTCAGTCTTTTGCAGTAATCATTCTGACTTCAGTGTGTAGACTAGATTGGAGGAGCATCAAAGTTAATGCTCAGGAACTAGTCAGGTTATATCATTTTTTAACTCAGTCCTTTTCATTTATACTTTATTTCCGAAGGCCCATTGCCTACCTGCTATATCTTACTATAACTTTTTTTTGCTACTGAAATGAACTCAAGTTTTTCTTTTTAAAAACTTTTCATTGACTGCAAAATAGAATATCATGGGACATTTTGCCACCTGGAAAAAAAAGAGCCAGATAATCATTATTTCAGTACAATTGGTTTTAGGTTCAGATTTTTTTTTCTGTTTCTGCATGGTTTTCATATTGATATTACAATGTTTTTTTATCATATTCCATTGAGGTGTATTAGAATTTAATTACTTGTTGCCCCACATTTAGGACATTTAGGTAAGAAGTTTTAACCAAGGTTGACAGGATCAGTGAAATGCTGTCCAAATATATTCTTTTTCACTTTTCAGCAATTGAAACTAAGTTAGAAGGGCATATCTGCCACTTTCAACCCCAATTATGTGAAAATCCTCCTTTATAGAGAACGTAAAGTCTCCTAAGTATTTGTATTAAGAGTAATGCATGTTGCTTAGGCTGTTAAAGAAATATTGATTTCTGACCCTTAACTGGAATACTTAGCTTTCATTTTTCTTCTTTTTACATAAATTGTGTATATTGTGTTCCCCTCAGGGAGAACTTAAAAGCATTTTGTGTTATGGAGGCTACATTCTAGGATCTTACTGCTTTTGAGATGAATAAATGGAAGTCTTGCTATCACTGGAACAGACCGATTTTTTTCCTGTGTAATAAGGCATACAAGTAATACAGGACTGACTTGGGCCCCAGAATTCCTGAAGTTCCAAGACGGTTTCTTACGGCCAAATTTAGCTTCCAACTTTTAGCTGATGAGAAGCTTTGGCATATAAGCCATCTAATTTTTATTCAGCCCAAATCTCCTTGGATGTTTTTAATGGGATTTTGAAATTTGTATTACCAGGTGATACTTACGCATTTGTTAGAGACTGACTGCAAATACCTGCTCAGAAAACAATGTGCCTTAAAGGTGCTTTATAACAGGCTTTAAGGAATTAGAATGAAATGGGCTGGCACCAAAAACACTTCAGTGTGCTGTAGGAAATGAAATACGGCCAAACAGGTTTTTGTGTTCTGACTATTCCTTTTTTTCCATTACTAGCCAGAGGCAAGTAAATCAATTTTACATCTCCTCCCTATTTTATTTTTATCAACTTCTTAGGAAGTTTGAGGGGTTGTTTTTTTTTCTCTGCCTATTTCTTGAACACATAAAATGGGAAAATTAAAACTTTAAATATTCTTTATCTATTTATCTTTTGATGAGATGTTGCTTTAAACACACTTAATATTACTAATTAATTTAATTACACACACTGTAGTTGCAGTAACACATTTTCTATTATCTGCTCTAATGGGACGCAGTGCCCTCCTACCGCCACTGAACTTAAAGCTCTAATTGCTTTCCCCTAAGCCTCAGCTCATGTTTGATTTATCTGATTTCTTTGTATAAAGATTCTCTAGTTTACGATGTGTACACAAGTCATTAAATTGGTGTTGATGTTTATGCAGTGAACTTGCCAACTGGTTACTGCAGACATCCCTTTATGAATTTATGACGGGGTAGTAAAGACAAGTGTCAGAAGCTCCTTGTCTGGTCGAGGAATCATGTTTCTTGCGCCATGCTGGGGACAGTAATGTGCATGCTTCTACTGATTTGTATAGCAAAGGGCAACTGTTGAAATCCAGATTTGTCGGATTGCAAGCATCTCTAATTTACTGCAGTGAGAATGTGTTGTGCATGAGAGAGAGAGAAACACACCTTTAAATGTTCGCACTTTAAAACAAAACAAGACTGCCTTCAAGGATTTTAACCAGGAGCTTGTTTTTCGTAAACCTGGTTGGGTGTATGTGTCAGTTATTATTAAAGAGTCTGTGTCAATAAACTAACATTCATCAACTATGACAAGCAAAAGAAATAGTGAAGAGGGCCATGTATCATTTTCTTTTATCTATACTTCTTCTTCTTCTTTTTTTTTTTTTTGGTGTGCAAGATAGGCCAAAAAAGAGAAATATTCTTCTTAAGTATTAGATCATAAGAAGGTAAAGTTTACATTATTTTCATTATGAGAAGATCTTCAAAGATTATAGGTGTGAGTTTAATTCACCAATTCTTTTGTAACACAAGTCTTCCTGACGGAGCACAAACAAGCCTGCTAATTTTGAAGAAGCTATACATGTGTTGTATTAGTACTGGTTTGATTATTTTTGCCCTTTTACTTCTTATTACTATTTGAAATTAAGAGGCAGAAAAAGTGATTCTTAATTTTAATGTATACCATGGAAGATTTATCTCAGAGTATTTATTACAAACTATCCTGTGTTTGTATAAGTTTGTGTTCATATAGATGATACCTGCAAATAACCAAAGAATTAAGATAGAATGTAAGAGCTCCAAAGCATAAGAAGAGGAAGCCAAATAAGGAAAAAACACTTTCATATTTGAAGAAAAGGATGGACGATCGGGGAGGTGGAGAGAAGGAAGGAAGGAAGGTGTTCCAGATGGTTCTAAAATTTGTTCAGTAGAGGAGAAGATTCTCAAATGTCATGTGGTTTTCTGAAGAGACAAAAACAGGACTTTAATGCTGATGACAGAGAAGATAAACTGGAAGTGAGATAGCAAAATTCATTTTTATCTACATTTCCTCCCAGTTCTCACCCTTTGTGGAAGCTCTTTCTCTTCGTGCTGAGAAAATTCAGATAATTAAATGCAGTTATGGGTGCAAACGAAGAGAAGAAATACAACTGTATCTCTTGAGCAAAGTCGTGCTGATGAGGTCTTGAAGAATTTGCTACCTTTACAAATTAAAAGTGACTAAAATATTATAGAATAGTCATTAAATGGCCCTAGCAAATAGTGAAAACAAAGTCAAAGAGTAAGTTATGGCCAGTTTACATTTCGGTGTGAGAAAACAAAATGGAAGAGCACTGGTTTCGATCTGTAGCACTTCAATTGGTGTGTTTTACTGGGACCCTCCACTGTGAAGCTCTGAGCTAAGCTCAGGCAAAATAAAAAGATGTGTGAAATATGGTTCCTTTTGCTGAAGACCTGATTCTACCTTTGGGGAGGCAGGACCCCCTCAAAATCTACAATGTGCGGCAGCATATGCTCTCTCCTACTTGAGTAACAGAAATGAAGTGTGGCCCAAATATCAGCTGATTCATTTGACCATGCACAGGAATCTGTTTTAAACTGACACAACCGTGATGCAAAATTCAGCCACTTCAACAGCTTCCTCGAAAAAAACTCAACCATATAAGGAGTTTTTGAATTCTCTAGTTTTACTGAAGATTTGCAGTGACACGAGGAGGTGTTACGTCACCACAGCACACATGTCACTTGTAAAATTCCCTTTATGCCCATCTCTTCCCTGAGCATCCCCTTTTAACCTTACTTATCGCTCCATCTCCTCCTAGGCAGCTCTCCACGCGGCTTGTCAGCCCTTTATTAGGCAGAGTAGCTGCCGGCTTTGACAAGAGACTTGGCTGCCACTAGAAGCCATGCCTGGGAGATGTATTTTGACCCCCATTTCCCAGCCCCCACACTTATCAAAGATCCTTTTCAATAGAGCTGTTTCTTCCCACAAAGCAATTATTTATCAGCATCTAAAAGATTTTTTCCCTCTATGACTTTTTCAGGAAAAGAGAGAAAGAATCTCATCAAAGTCGTGATCAAAGAAGGGTTTATCAACCAGAATTGGCTATGTAATGCCACTTCTGCACATAGTGCAAAAATCTCAGTAGCTTCATGTAGTAGAATTGATTTCTTGGGCACACAACGTGGATGATGAGTTCATGCTACTCTCTGTGTGCAAATTCAGCATGTAGGGTTTCTTACTTCCTGTGGCCCCTCTAGCTCAACAAGTACTCTCCTAATTGTAACAGTAAGAGACAGGGTCTGAGGAGTTCACATCCTCAAAGTGATTTCTTCAACTCCCAAATGGTATATATCCCCTTTATCATTGTCATTTGTCCAGAACTAGTCACATGGTTGTGTCCAATTCATGGGGAAACGGGGTGTAGAGGACTTGGGAGACTTAGGTTTCCATGTGTATAAAAATGGGAGGAGACCCCAAAATAATGGTGAGCATTTGAATATCCACAGGATGGAAAGTGTTTTGATAACAATGATAGAGGAATAAAGTGGATAAAAAAAGCCAGTGTGGTTTTGTAGGATTTTACATATGTGTTGTATAGGAGTGGGGTATAAATTGGGAATGAGAAGTCAGAGCCAGATTGTGAAAGTCCTTCGAATGCAGGCCAGAATCTGTTTTACTGGTGACATGAAGCCATGCAAGTTTGGGGAAGGGTATGAATGATTTGTACAGTATCTTGTGTGGGTGCTGCTGGTGATTGCTGGGTGGAATGGTAATCAGTTTTAGAGACATGAAGACCAGTGCAAGATTTTCTTCCAAATAGGCTCAGCGTAAAAATACACCCAAATTCTGGTGTTCCTGTGGAAACCAGGAGTACTATAAAACATAAAAATACTGTGCTAATTAACCTCCGCACTATGCATGCCCTGTCAAGATTCTGTTTGCACGGTCTCACCTTATTTTACCAAAATGCTTATAAAGAACCCATTACTTTTAAGACCCATTAACAGACGAATGAGATGCTGAATAACCACACGTCACAGAAAACATGTGTAGTTAGAAACACTGATGGATGCCCATGAGCATTTAAAACATGTCAAGGTGCCAGCTAAGAATCAACCATGTTAGGATGACAGGATTGACATGGAAAGTTTCTTCTACGTGGCAGAGAAATGGAAATAATGATTTTGACTTGTGACTATGTTACCTTATAAGAATAAATAAATAGCTACTGTGTTTTATGTGCCAGACACCATGTTAGTACACCACCAGCATCCCCAGTTATACTATCTCAGTATAGATGTGACCTGAAGGAAGTTTTTCTTCATAAGACTTATCACTTCCACACAGATGATATGTTAGCCAACTTCCTATATCCCCTATCATAATGTAAGTTTCATGAGGTCAGGGGTTTGCCTTGTCTGTTCACTGTCGTATTCTCAATGACTGTAACTGTTCCTGGCACTCAATAACTGTTTATTCAATTAAATAGTGATTTATTTAAACCTCATAAGACCCCTGTGAGGTTGGCACCATTAATTTTGCTATTTTATAAATGAAGAACCTTAGCCATAGGGTTACTCAGTAGCCCCTTCAAAGTCTCACAGTTACTAATCCATGGAGCTATGAAAAGCCAGGACTGTCTGCTTCCAGGTCATATATGTATTTTGCCACAATACTCTTCTGACAATCCAATACTCAGATTATAATAATTAAAAGTTGGTGTAAAATTACTCTTTAAGAATCTAAACATTCAATGTATATGCCTGAACCATTTCTTTGACATTAATATACATTTATTAAAAACATGGTAAATATTTCTATATGTATGAGAAAGTAAACTGTGTTCCCCTCTCCCCCAGATAAAAAGGTGTCTATTGGAGCTAATAGAGGGTGCTCTTGAAGAACAAATTTGCTCACATGGGCCAAATGTTTCCTCCTGCAGAGTGGGATGCTTCCCAAAGAATTAGCCTCTCTCAAAATGAATTATTAACCCCAACATCCTGGCCAAATTCCCACTTGGATAGTCTAGGAACTGTTCAAAACTTGGAATCTATTGAAATTAGCCTGGCTTGATTGCCGTCTCTGCATTAATTGTGATATAATAGAGTTTCTCCAGAGATTTGTGCATATATTATTCTAATTTGTTTAGATGGGTTTTGTCTCTTAAAGTTTTTTCTCTCCCTCATGAAATATGGCCTGAATTTCTTTATAAGATTTTTTTTCCTTATATTTTGCTACATGAATCCTGTGAGCTTCTTTTTTCTTGGACTTGCCAAACCCTTTTCTCACTTAAATAACTAGTCTCTTAGTCATCATCACAGTGTGTTGCAGGCATTAGCCCCTAGAAGCTTCCAGATTTCTCTCTTGTACAAATGCAGATGTAACCTGGGTAGAGATGATATTGAATCTGAAAATTTTCTAATTGTTTCTTTGAAGTTCCCTGCCCTCGAGGAGCTTCTAGTCTAATGCGAGGCACATGTGTATTTAAAATAACTGACCTAGTGGCGGAACTCTGTAGGACTCCCACGCTCATCCTAACATTATGGCTGTTCATTTCCTCAGACCGTTCTGTTAAATGACAGAAGCTGTTTATTTGTCTTGGTCCTGAGCAGGCACTGTAATGTCACATTCTGGAGAGACAGAAAAGAATGAGTTTAAATTAAAACAATAAATAAAAATAAATTATTTTGCTTAGGTAAAACTAAAACAAATACCTTAGAAATCCATTGTGTTGCATGGGTTTTGATGGCAACTGTAGACCGCATGTAATTAATCAAATCTTGCCAGCATCACAGAATTAGTTCTTTCTATAGGCTGGCCTTTCTTGCTTTTGATTCTGCCTGGATAGCAAACAAGTGATAAGTCACTTACGCTTCCTGCGTTCAGTTCTTTGCCTTTATCAAGTGAGATGAGACAATGGATCTGGGCCATGTGCACTTAGAACTTGAGCAGCTAATATTAGAAAAAAATGCTTTGAAAAGGACAGATGGAAAGAGCTATAAATGCAATTGCTAATGAATTTATGTGCTCTGTCTCTCACCGTCCGACCTATTTCTACTATTATTTTCCAAAAAATTTCCCCAGGCTCCACCTGAGGTGTGACCTGATGGCACCAGTGCACATATGTTTCCTGAGTCAGTTGAGTATTTCCCAAATGTGTCTACACTTCAAATTCACATGTTTATCCACTCGGGTAGGAAGTCATGCAAAGTGTGTCAGTCATATACTTCTGCCTAGACCATTGTTATAAATTCTGTGGGGCTTTCTACAGGTTTCCCCCCTATATCTTAGTCAAGTATGGCCTAGAAATAGATAATTCCCTGTGAGGGGAGAAATTCAGATTTTTAGTAATGTAAATAAAGTGATAGAGGGTATGCTTTTAAATCTGTGACATGGAGAAACTTTCCATCCCCTTCCCATGATCCTCCTCCCAACTAGATGGTTCTAACTGCTAATGTGAGAAGGTATAAACCTAAATGCGGAAATTTCTCCTGCTCCCCTTGTGCACTTGCAGTGAAAGACTCCATGCTTCAGTCTCAGGTCAAGCATTGAAAAATATCCATTTATTTATTTACTTACTAAATATTCATTGAGACCCAAGCACTTTTCTAGAAGCTGGGCATACAGCAGTGAGCAAAACACAGAAGTGGAAATTCAAGTGCTTATTAATAAATCCATCAGAATGTTTCATTTGACATTTCTTGTAAAAACTTAAATTTGTTCATTAAAAATTTATAAGAGCAAGGCACTGGCCAGTTGAATCAGTGGTGGAGTGCCAGCCCATCGTGTGGATGTCCTGGGTTCAATTCCAGGTCAGGGCACACAGGAGAGGCAACCATCTGCTTCTTCACCCCTCCCCCCTTCTCTCTCTCTCTCTCTCTCTCTCGCTCTCTCTCCTTCTCCTGCAGCCATGGCTCAATTGGTTCAAGTGCATTGGCCCTGGGCACTGAGGATGGCACTGTGGAGCCTCCGCCTCAGGTGCTAAAAATAGTATGGTTGCGAGCATTGGCCCAAGCTAGGCAGAGCATCACCCCAGACTGGGGTTGCCAGGTGGATACTGGGCAGATCCCAGTCAGGGCACATGTTGGAATCTGTCTCTCTTTCTCTCTTTCTCTGACTTGGAAAAGAAAAAAAAAGGAAATTACAAGAGCATTAGTCCACTGGATGTATCAATTGCTTTGTGAGAACGTCAATTATCTTGTGACAGAACTCACTTTAGCAAATAGAAAACTTCCTTAGTAATTCAATTTAAAATATTTATACTTACTATGAATTGTATCCCAAATTTCGAAGAAGTTAAAGAAAGTAATGTCTCCAGAGGGTGCTTCTGGGCTCTGTAGCATCTTTAGCATTTCAATCACTTAAAATGAAAAGGGAGATTGTGTTCAGAAGCTTAAGGAAGAAAAAAGAGCGCATAACCACTTGAATGCCAAAATGCCAATCTCATTGTCACTGTTTGTCCATTACTCCAGACAACTGGTTTAGTAAATATCTAGCACTGGATCTGTCAGCTACTCATCTATGTTTGTAGAATTGAACAGATAGATATAACTATGATAAAAATGCACATAAATTTAATCCTTATAACAGTATATTCTCAGGTGATTTCAAAATTTTCTGGTTGGGTTAGAAAAAAAATATGGAGACCTTATAAAGTAGATGCTTACCCATTTCTTTCTGAATTCCCTTCTGTTATTGTACACTGTATGAAAACTTTAAATGTTCAAATACTTGAATTGAAAAGTCTTTCCTTTAGTTTCTGCCAGATCAGACTTGACACTAAAGGGACACTGACTGTCAGCTGGGACAGTCCAAAGGAGAAGAGCTTGTCAGTCTAGTTTCCTCCAATGTCCAGATCTAATCCAAGTCATGGTCTCATATTGGGAATCAGAGTTATGAGTAGGATGGTGATTTTTATATATATTTTTGACTTTTAGCAGATATTTTTTGGCTCTTCCCATTTCCCTTTTACTGAAAACTGCCCTTTCTTACCTTTCCTTGGAAAATGTGCTTATTTAGAGAAAGTATAATCAATACTTTTGTGGCTTATACATACAAATAATACCTTGGATTTACTTAATGATTTTCTGCTAGAATCTAAAGGCCATTTGTCACTTATTGCTTGCCATGTGGCAGTCCTTAAGTGTTTTTGCTAACTTCTTAGAGAACTAAACCCACTCAGCTTATGTTACATAAGGGTATAATATCTAATTACTCAAATAAGAGTATTTAAATTATTTAAATAGTAAAATAATTCATATGATTCAGTTAGTAACCCACAAGTAGTGAAACTTTTTTCGGCCTTGACACAGATGAAAAACTAAGCATTCCTTATGGTCAACTGGTCACCTCACCATGTTCTGAAATATGAATCTATTTGTATTATGGTGGAATACAGGTCAAACTTAAGTTCATCTGCCAAAGATACAATGTACCAGGCAGGTATCAGAAAATTTAATGTCACCACCCAGAATAGAAAAACCAGGTGTGATATCCAAACTGTTTAACAGTCTCCATCAATCAAAAAGAATACTCAGCTAACAGAACAAATGCTGGCCATACTGGTTCATGCGTTAAGTCAACTTTTTAAACCTGTCCATTATTTAGTAGTAATTCTTTAAAAAAATATTTCTATATATCTATCTATATCTACATCTATATATCTATATCTTAGATATATCTATATCTATATCTATCTAGATATAGATATAGATATAGATATAGATATAGATATAGATATAGATAGATATTGAGAGAGGAGAGGGGATGGTGGAGAAGCAGGGAACATCAACTCCCATATGTGCCTTGACCAGGCAAGCCCAGGGTTTCAAACTCAGCATTCCAGGTTGATCCTTTATCCATTGTTCCACCACAGGTCAGGCAATTTGTCCTTTTTTATTCTAATTTGACACCATTTTAATTCTAATGGGACACCATTTTCAGGGCTTCTTAAATTCTTTTAAAAAATATTTTCACGCAAAAATAGAATTATTTATTTGTACATATGTAAGGATAGATTACCAATTTCTAATGTCAGGAGGAATAAGAAGTAGCTATTGCTTTCTATAAAATCGTACCACTTAATAGTTTGGAAAAAATATGACCAATGCAGTAATTTTAGTAATATTTTTTATATGTTCCTCATTATTTTTCTTTTATTCAAGTTGATAAGCAGATGCAAAGATAGTAGAGAGGTAATTAGAATACTGGGCTACTCAAGCTAAAAGGAGCCTTTTATCAATATTTTCTGACTGCTGTACAAATTAGGAAGAAAATGACCACATACTAACATTTAAGTAAGCTATAAACATATGATATATTAGCATATATCCTTATTGTTTTGCCTGGAAAGCCTTTCATTTTCATGTGTATATTTTCTTTTAGTTCACAAATTTCTAATTTACTTGGATTAACTCAGCATAACATTTAATTATGATGGTAAAAGGTTAAATGCTATCAAATGATTTGATGTTTCAATATTTAATCACTTCCATCTTTTTTTTTTTTTTTGTATTTTTCTGAAGCTGGAAACGGGGAGAGACAGTCAGACAGATTCCCGCATGCGCCCGACCGGGATCCACCCGGCACGCCCACCAGGGGCGACGCTCTGCCCACCAGGGGGCAATGCTCTGCCCCTGGGGGGGGGTCACTCTGCCGCGACCAGAGCCACTCTAGTGCCTGGGGCAGAGGCCAAGGAGCCATCCCCAGCGCCCGGGCCATCTTTGCTCCAATGGAGCCTTGGCTGCGGGAGGGGAAGAGAGAGACAGAGAGGAAGGAGGGAGTGGGGGTGGAGAAGCAAATGGGCGCTTCTATGTGCCCTGGCCGGGAATCGAACCCAGGTCCCCCGCACGCCAGGCCTACGCTCTACCGCTGAGCCAACCGGCCAGGGCCTAATCACTTCCATCTTTAATGAGTGAATGTTTAGTCAATAGAAATCAAGATCCATTAAAACATGTATTTTTATGTACATATATATTTTTTATTTTGTTTAGCTGTGATATGGATTAAATGGTTTATGATATTATATGCAGTTACCAGAAGAATCATATCTGTCCATAGGTATGTTGAAAAGACATTTTGAAGGTATTCTCCTTATTAAAGTGTTCTCCTTAATAGAATTAGAAACTCACAAAATGATATTTTCTCATCTGCTTAGAAACCCTCTATTTAAAGTATTTGTGTGTTCTAAAGCACAGGTAAAATAGTAACAGAGCCAGTATTTGCTTATAGACAGATAAATGTTATGGTGGCACCTCGTTCTGTCTCCATCTTGATTTACTTAACTTTCACTAAACAGCCTGCTTTAGAAAAGGGAAGGAAAAACAAATTGATAAGATAAAACTGTGGGGAATTCCAAAATAAATACTGCTAACTGACCTTTTTTGATGGCCCAGTTAAGAGGGCTTTTTTTTTTATTATGGTATCAGTTGGATGCTTTATTTACCAGTACAGTGTGTAACTAAGGCAAACACTTGGGTATTGTCTTTATCCTACTTTTTTATATGTTGTAGCCAGACTAACAATGATCTTTCTCCTATATTTTAAAAAATCAGATAAATCCCCAGACATTTTAAGAATATAGGACTTTAATTGAGCAAGAAAAAAATCAAGTTTTTCAGCACACTCTCTCCTTTTTAAAATATGCATCTAAGCATATAGTTGTATCCAGTGCTCACTTTTATGCAAAAAAGAAGCTCTGTATATTATTAGAAAAAGAAGCCAGTTTGTAACCTCTAAACTAAGTTTCTAAAGCTGGCATTTTACACCTTAGAGTTTTTGCTTGGTGAACTGTAAAATAAAAGAATTAACTCTTATTAAGGAGTTCTGTTTCATTATGGCCACCCTGATTGAAACTTTCAGAATATGGTGCAAGAAAAGTCACTCCCAAGATTCTTTTTTTAATCACTACTGTCCATCACAAGAGTCATTAGTTTACAGCTACTTCCTCCTTATTTTTATGACTTTTTAACTTATCATTAACCCCATGCTCTTATCCTGCACTCTGAGATGAGCAAAGAAGATAATATACACAACATTTCCATTGCTTACTCTAGAGATAATAACCTTTTTGAAAAAAAAAAAAGATAACCTTCAGTTTCTTTAAACAACCCCTTCCTCTTTAAATGGTTAACTTTTTCTTGTCAAATTGGACTTTCAGTGCATTCTTACAGTAAATCAGACAAAATTATTTATAGCATAGATCATGCAAATAAAACTGGACTAAACATACTGGAATTATGTTTATAGCCTATAAACTTGCTTAATGTTTTTTAGTATTTAACCCCACATTTTCTTATCCAGATGTTTTTTCATGTTATTAAAGAAATGTTGTAATGGACTAATTGCTAATCCTCATTTCCTTCTAACTCAGTCTCATACGGCACTGTCTGAACCTGTTAAGTAGAATTGTTGTCATAAGATTAGATACAAGTATCTTAGTTGTCTAGACATTATATAACTCTCTGCCACATACTTCAGATCCTGGTTCCAAAGCAACCCCTTAGCTTTGTTAACAAAGAGAAATTAAATGTTAAAAGAAAGTCTCATGCACTTATTTCTTTTCCACAGATTCTTATTATAACGATCTGAATTCACCAATTTCACTCAGTTTTGTACATATATAAAGTTTTACTCTTGGTTTAAATAGCAGCTGATTTTCACTGTTTCATGTTTGACCTGGGTAAAAGGTTGGCATTAACTGCTTCTTTGAATGTCTCCTTCCTTAAAACCTCCCTTTTCATTTGTTATCTAGCTTTTACCTCAACCAACTTCCTTTCCTTTCATTTCAAAATAGTATTTTTAGGATGCAAAGACTTCACTTATTCTCAAACTTGATTAATTCAATTTGCGGTTATTGATACCTTTTGCATGCCTGAATTGTAGTGAAGCAACTTTTGGAAACAAAATGTGGACAAGTCAGCCTCTGCTCTCAAGGAGCATAGAATCTAAGCGAGACAGACAAATGTGCAACGCATTTGCCACGCAGCGTGGCAAATGGGGAAAACAAAGGGTGACATGGGGACATGTAGGATATGGATGTTCAGTAACTTTTACAGGATAAAATCTGGGTGGTATCTCTAATTCCTTGGTAGAAATAAAATATTTCATAAGAAGTGTTCTTTGGGATTATATATGTGAAATTTCTTCTTGCTGGGAAAATCAGTCATCTTAAAAAAGGGGGAAGCCAACTAAGTTTGAGCAAGCCCCATCTCAGCTGACCTCAATTTCGCTAGACATGGAGTGAGAAAGTTTGAATTAGATGACCTCTGGTGTCCTTTCTAGTTCTGAAAGTCTGCGTCTGTGGGTTTTCTTTTGCAGTTCACTGAAAAATCTAAATAGCTTAAACCTGTTTTGAAATCTATTTCAATAAATGATCCATAAAATAAATAAGCACAAAATTCAATTTTTTGGAAAAGTGGTCTGGCTGTACAACTGAGTGTCCCCATAAAATATTAATTTGGTCATAGTGTGGAAATATGAAGTGATTGTTAAATGACTCAAGGCCTTATTTTTGGCCTTTGGCTCATTTGGAAAGATTACCCATTAGCCACGTAGGCAGCATAATATGCATGGCCAAGCAGCTCATGGGAGCATCCTAACAAATGTTAAATAAAAATGATCTTTCTCTAGCTTTAGGAATATATTTTTACTATTTTCAAAATAAGAGTTTACTCAGCTTTAAAGTCTCAGTCGATAGGCTAGTAATTACAATAATTATACTAGTCTCCCTTCATCTGCCGGGAGTATGTTCCAGGACCTTTAGTGGATGCCTGAAACTGTAGCTAGTAACCAACCCTATATCTACTATGCTTTTTCCTGTACATACATATACATGATAAAGTTTAATTTATGAATCAAGCACAGTAAGAGATTAATAATAATAAGCAATGATAAAATAGAACACATAACCGTATGCTATAATGAAATTTATGTGAATGTGGTCTCTCTCTATCTTATTGTACTGTAAGTGCTCACCCTTCTTCTTGTGAGTATGTGAGATGATACAGTGCTGAGATGAAGTGAGATACTCAGAAAGATGTGCAATTTAAACTTATGAATTTTTTTATTCTTGAATTTTCTGTTTAAATAATTTTCAGGTCGCAACTGGCCATGGGTTAACTGAAACCACGAGAGACTACTATATATTCATTGTGCTTAAAACTCTGATTCCTTTCTGCAAGTGTTTTCTAATGTCATTTTCTAATATATTTTTCTGGTATTTTTGGAAGTTTAGAGGTAGAATGAGTGTTGATGGTATCTAGCCATCATTTAATTTCATCACTCCTTCCTCTGTACTTTTGAAATATGTATATGTAACATTTCTCCTTGCAGATGCAAAAAGCGTTTCTCCTTAGTCCTAAGACACTTTGTTTCTTCCTTTTAGTTATTAACTTTGGTTTCATAAAAATTCCTTCTCCATTTTTCTATTTTATCTATATCTTGATAATAATAAATTTAATAACTGTTCTTAAAATCTCTGTACGACAATCTATCAAGCTCACTCAGTATTCCTTTAGCTTATCTACAGAGGGTATGCGTTTTCCTTTACTCTTTTTAATGAGGCCTTCCTATCGTGGCTCTAAGTATCAACCAAATATGCTAGTCTCTTAGGATCTGGGTATTATTAAAATCTCTCAAACCTTTTCTGAATTTTAAAAGATGTGAATTACAGTTTAATCTGTTTACTTTTATATGAACTCAGATGGAAATAAGTTTCCTGAAATAGCCACATTCTCTTTCTCTCAAATATACATATGGCATAAAAAAAAAAAAACCCAACTAATTTGAATCTGAAATGTGGGTTTTCATGACACTAAACATCTGGATGAAAAGTGAAAAATTCAATCAATGTTTCCACAGATCCAAATATTGTGTTGGTAAAACAGTTAAATGACTGTCTGAATTTTTCCATTTTTATCTGGCTATTTATGCATCATATACATGGCACTATCAGTCCTTTCTAAGAGAAAACTATCAATTTCAGAAATAATGCTTTCACAAACAAGTACTATTAAGTATCTATTATATGAGAAACACTGTTAAGTGCTGTAGAAAGTTCAAAGTTAGTCTTCAACTTTGTTCTCAAATGATCTGGGGTCCAGTGAGGGTTATAACATATATGCATATATGTACATAAAAGACTATGTGGGGTGAATGAAAACACAAGCAAAGAGGAGAGAAAGCACTGTGGAATTTGTGGGTGTGGTGGGAGCGGATCCTTCTGGTGGGGGAGGGTTTTCCACTGGGTCCAGTGTGTGGATGTGGACTGGCCATGCTGGACACACCAGGTTCATGGAAAAGGAAGGGAATGTGGCGATCACACAATATTTGACATACACTCTCCATCAGCAGTTGGGAATTTTACTGAAATCGAATAACCCTAAATTAGTCAGATGATTGCAACAATCTTTGTGTCATTTTGCATTATCCCAGCCTTTGGTTTCTGTGAGGTTTTTAAGTCTAAGTGTGTTTCTCAGGTGTCTTGGTTAGTTAACTCATATTCATTTCCCTTAAAGGTTTTAACTTTACACAAGAAACGCCCTGAAACTTACTCCCTGTGTGGTCATTTTATGAAACATTATAAAAACTCTACCTTTTCTAATTTAGATATAAAACTGTCACAGCTCCACATATATTGCATGCTTAAACCTCTATTTTCCAAGTTAGGTGGGTTTTTTTAACCAATTGTGATCACAACTCTGATAAACTTCTTTTGACTCCCAAATTCTCAAGATTTTTTCCATGTTTGATCAGAGTCTGTAGGTCGAGATTAAAGCAAAAACAGTTCATTTCATTCCTCTTTTTCCTCCTCATTGTCATCTTTTTTTTTTGTAAATGAACAATCATTTTCACTTGGAGAGGGAAAGGGAATAAACAGAGAAAATTCCAGATAACCTAAATTGTGACATGTGTATTAGGACTAATTTACTGGCACGAGTAACTGATTTTAGGTAAAGCTGTGTCCAAGTGCAGTAATGACAGCAGGGATCTAGTCTTGCTATCTATTGGCTCTGCCTTTGTTTCCTGGGCTTCGTTCTCAATCAGGTGGCTACAGCTGCCATCCACCAACTCCAGGTACTGGCTTAGTAACCCCTTGGACTGACTGTCCTACTCCCATTAACCTAACTTGGATTCTGGCTTCAGTGCAGTTAGAATGATTAATTGTGCTGGTTGGCTAAGACTGGGTCACTTGGCTACCCCTGAGCATACCCCAGAACTAAAAATCAAGGTACTGTTTTTCCCCAAAGAAAAGGGAAATGCAACTTCAGTGAAAAACTTAACGTTAAGAGTGAAAAGGCCCACCATATATGTCAGAACAGGTGGTTATCTCAGCTCTCACCGCTGCATGTTTCTATGAGCTGGCATACATTATGCAGCCTTTGCAAATCTTGGTTTCTTCATCTGCTTAAATTAGGTCCCAGGCCAGGGTTCTGTCTAAAGATCATTTGACTCTAATATTGTGTGGTTTTGATCTCAAAAGCAAGAATCAAAGATAAGACACCCAGAAAATGCAGAGATTTTCAAAAACTAACACAAAGCAAGAGATACATCATAGTTCATGTAGAAGTACTTCAAATGTAAACAGGAGTTAGCTTGGCAGTAAAAAAGCAAAGGTTTTTCCTGCATCCTGAATAAGGATTAGAAGCTCAGACAACTTGAGAGGGGTGTGTGCGTGCATGCGTGCGTGTGTGTGTGTGTGTGTGTGTGTGTATGTGTGTGTGTGTGTCTGAGAAAGCATCAGTAAGATTTAGAATTAATCATGACAAACTTCATTGTTATAATCTCTTATAGCTATTTTATAACCCATGTATAGCTTCGTTAATCTCTTAATTTTACTCATATAGAGACTGGATCTTGTTAAAGTTGACAGAATTACTGACAAAGCTTAAATGAGAATTTATGTCTATTCCCCCCCCCCCCATTCTTTCAACAAATACTTAGAGGCACTGAGACAGAGTAGAGAATAAATACAAAAGTTTAAAAAACCCAAGAGTTTACCTTCAGGAAGTTATACTTAATAAGGACACTATATGTAAATAAGACATGACAATGAAAGGCTACAAATTATAAATACCAAATAAATTGTTACAGGCATTTAGTGAAAAGGAGATTAACTCCAATTACGACGATATTATGGGTTTCAAATATCTTAATTTTTTCTTGTTTTCAGATTTCATTTGAAGTGTGCATTCTAGTTATAGCTTAGGAATTTTATTTACACAAAAAATGTTAAAACCTTGACCACTGAATATGTTTGACATTCCAGAAGGATGTGTTTATGTGTTCAAGGTCCTCAGCACACCACCTTGGACCCCAGTTCAGTAAGCATGGTCCTAAAGCAATGTGCTGTTTGATCAATGTCGTTTCATTGTGCATCTTTGGAAATTGCTTAGAGGGTTTCATACACAAGGGGCATCATCAAAATCAAGGTCGTCTGAACTAACTATATAAAATAAATGGTATCTTGGAGAGCAGTGAAGAAAAAGAAGAGGTACGCATAATGCTCAGTTTCCAAGTATTCATTCAGACAAAGATCCTGCCCAACAAGTTACTTGATCACTTGTCTTAAATGATTGTATTACATGACCACAGAAGTAATTTGACAAATTGCACATTGTTCTTCAAAGAGCTTATCTAGTAAACTTTATAAACTCATAAGTAAGTCAATCGCACAAGGTAACACGGTAACTTAAGAGGCAGGGCTGATCCTAGTTATGTTCTGCTTTTAAAAATATCCAGTGAAAAAGAATGTCATTGCACAAAAAAGTTAAATTACTATTTTAAAAAAATATGGAGTGCATAAATTAATTAAAATTATAATAAATTAGTTATAATTTTAAATCAATGTTGGATTTAAAAAATTGTTAAAAGCAATACACATGCAGACAGTATGAGTATACAAACAAAAAGCCTCCAGCCCCATGCTCTAAACAGCATTAACCATTATTCAGTGTGTATTTTTCTAAATCTTTTTCTTACATTACTATTATGGATATGTGTATGTTAAATTTTATTTATTTGTTTATCTATTTATCTGTTTTACAAATTTGTAATACATGTAGTATTACAACTTACTTTTTTTCATTCAACAATATATGGGGACACCTTTTCATGAGCACCTCACATTTTATTTAACTGTGATCCAATTGAAAGATATTTAGGGTATTTCTATTTATTTTATTTTTCAAAATACTACCTTTTAAATTGTATTTTGTAGTTCTAATGCCTGAAATGATTAAAAGTATCACTAGAGGTTTTTTGGTTTTTTGTGGTAGAGACAGAGAGAGTCAGAGAGGGACAGACAGACAGGAAGGGAGAGAGATGAGAAACATCAATTCTTCATTGCGACACCTTAGTTGTTCATTGATTGCTCTCTAATATGTGCCTTGACCATGGGCCTTCAGCAGACTGAGTAACCCCTTGCTTGAGCCAGTGACCTTGGGTCCAAGCTGGTGAGCTTTGCTTAAACCAGATGAGCCCGCGCTCAAGCTGGTGACCTCGGGGTCTCGAACCTGGGTCTTCCATATCCCAGTCCAACACTCTATCCACTGCTCCACCGCCTGGTCAGGCTCACTAGAGGTATTTTAAAATGTTGTTTTAAGTTCTTTTAACATAAAGTTTATGGTTCCACTTTGGACATCATTGGAGAGGGGTTAATCATAAAAGAAGATTATTAAGTGGTTTCACCCAAAAACTGTTGCACTGATGTATTCTAAGGATATTGTAGATCTAATTCTGTGTACTTGTTCAACTAAATTAACCCTGAAAAGGGCAGGTGGGAGTAGAGAAAAAAGCCTAAGGTCACTATTCTCCTTTTAATTGAAGTAACAATGTTCATAATGTTTTATAAATTTCAGGTGTATAACATTATAATTTGATAGCTGTATATACCATAGCATGCTCACCACCAAAAGTCTAGTTCCATCATCACCATATATTTAATCCCCTTTGCCCATTTCGCTCCCCACCCGAGGTCAGTATCTTGAATAAAAGTAATACCTACTTTCATCCTGTGGAACAGCTCAATTGATTAGAACATTGTCCTGAAGCACAGAGGGTGCTGGTTCGATCCTCAGTCAGGGCACACACAGGAGCAGATTGCTGTTTCTGTCTCTCTCTCCCTCTCTCTAAAATCTATACAATAAACACTTTTAAAACTACCCACTTTCACATGAGTCTTTAAAGAGGTAATTAAAAAATGCTATCTACACTGAGTCATGTCTCATCAAGTTTTTGAACAGTTGTCAGTTATTCAAAGTGAGAGGATCTTGGTGAATCACTTTTTCTATTCAACGGTGGCCTTGGAATTATGTCAGGATGTGAAAAGCTTTGACCTATGCTGGTTCTTTCTTGACAAAGGGAATCATCATCATCGCTATTATGTTACCATGTGTGCTTTCATGAGTAAGCTGAGCCACCTCTGGGCCACGGAACCAGAGTGAGTTGGCCCCCAACAATGAATAGACTAAACTATAGCTTTAGTCCAAGAATATGGAAACTGACAACAAATTATTGCTTGCAGTCTACTCCAGTTTTCAAGTGCAAACATACCAAAGTTTATTTTAAATTTGAGCCAGTCAGACATTTAGTAATATACATCAAAGGAGAAGTGAAGGCTTCCCATGTTTATTATTTCAATATGATGTCTGTTCTAATAAAGTAGAAAAATTCATATGATAGACCACGTAGTAGAAATTCTCTAGTTCCACAGTTTGGCCTTAAAAAATATACATATATTTGTAAATTAATCCAAAACACATTGCCATGGTTCCAGTTCCTCTGAAAGCTGATTGTTTTCCATCCCCTTTTTAATTTTAGAAATAGAGTGGCCGTCTGCCAGGACACTTTCAGATAAACCGTCCACTTCATGCATAAAAGGGGCATAGCATCATGAATGTTAAAAAACCACAGACTGGTATTCAAATAAGTTAAAGTTATTATGGTCTTCCCTATTAATTAAAAAAAAAGGCATCTGTGCAAGGTGAATTTTGGTAAGGTCCCAATTTTTATAATGATTGTGGGTAGAATTTATAACTGCTTTCACAGTGAAAGTACAGCTCAGGGATTCCCAAGATAAAATGCACAGTTTATGTAATTGTGTGATCATTTGACTAAATTTCTAATAAACAGTAGAAAGAATTCTTATTATTCATTCAGAATTTATTGTCATACTTGAATGAATTGGCTTTCCAGTAACATCACATTTCTACTCTTCTACTTTCTTTATTTCATCTAGATCTTCTCTGTGTATGTCTCTCTCTCTCTCTCTCTCTTTAACACACACACACACACACACACACACACACCCCACAACCCACATTTTGTCACAAATGTCTTGGACAAACACATCACAACAGTAAGCAGGACTAAATACACAAAAGGGAAAACACGGCATAAAGAAAGAGCACACTGGATGGTGTTACCAATGCAGAACTACACACTCATGTGAGGAATCCTTATTTTCATTATTGTTATTTGCAGAATTGATTTCCATTGGGCAGATAATCTATAAACCTAAGCTTTCAAAATCTTTGAGGGACAAAGAGTCAAAAGGTGCTCCCCTTGAATTTGGCAGCAAAAACCAGGACAAGAAGGGTTGGGGGAATTTTTTTTGTTGGTGGTGGTGTCATTTTCGCCCCAAACTGTGTTTTCAGTCAATTAAAATTTGTACCCTGGGCCTTTTTCAGTTTGAAGCCACCCCAGCGTCTGTGATGAGCAATCCTACTTGTTTGTGCAGTCATTCATTATCTCCATTACCAAAAGGAGAATAGAGGACAATTACATTGTTTGGATGAATCAGAGTGTTAGGAGGAGTATTTGTCATGGTGGCAGAGTACAGCACCTGACAGGCAACGATTGATGGCCAGGCATGAGTGTGAGTGGCCAAAGCAGCCTCATAGGATGCAAATTACTGACTGTGGATTCCAATTTATCCTGTTCATTTTTCTTGCCCGTGCTGAAGACCATTAGTGGTTTTTGAAGCAGTGAAGGGGTCATTACTAATGTGGGTAGGCTCGAAGCAGGAGGGGGAAGGAGGGAAAAAGCCTTCTGTAATTACACAGCTTTCAGGAACAGGCTAGAGGCCCTAGCCAAAAAAGTGTCAACACCTCACAATCAGAAAAATTTATTTTCATTTTATGCTTAACCCATATTAACTCAACATTATCATCTTTCTTTGTTAACATTTGCAGAATATTAAAAGCCTGGCTTCTATATTAATACAGATCTAGTTAACCCCTTTTGCTATAGAGGGGATTTTGTTTAACCTAATGGCATTTGGGTTTGCTAATAAGTAATTGCGCAAATTTTGGATAATGCATGCTATTATACAAGATAAAATACCTGAAGAATAAAATCTTAGATGATTGAAAAACATTTTCTCTGAAACAGTGGAATGATTAGAATGCTCTGAATGGAATACTTTGTTGTCCCTAATGTCACCCTTTCATAATATTGATGGGAAATATTTATTACTAAAGGCTTTCTCGTTTAGGAATGACTTTGACATGCTGGGTAAAAGTT